>NC_056737.1:348319834-348334834 GCF_019279795.1 Protopterus annectens | reverse complement strand
AAGGTTTTGCAGTATTTTGGTTGCCTTACAAAGAGGTAGGGGTAGGGTTTTGCAGTATTTTGGTTATAGCCAGTGATGTGGGCCTCCAAATGTCTAACCACAACTAGGCCTGCTGATGTCATCAAGCAAAAGATTCCCTAAAGAAAAAGTATAAGCAGATTTGAGGTGTAGCGCATGCCTCACATATTGCGATCTGCAGTGTGCACCATTAGATAGGTGAGTGTTCTTATCTACATGCAGCCACCTTAGAGTGTGTGTGTGTGTGTGTGTGTGTGTGTGTGTGTGTGTGTGTGTGTGTGTGTTTGTGTTGTGTCCTGTAAACAGTAATTGGAAGTGGTGCTATCCTCAATGTAGCCAGGTTTGTGTGAGGCTATTAGAGCCTTTTACATCAGCTTATGGAACCTTGCACTTTAGTAGCCTAATGGCCCTACAGCCGTCACAATTCCAGCCACGTTTTTACCCTTATTTACATGATCAGCACATATTGCCCCTGTCCACAAGGGTACAGGCAGAAGCTCTGTGGTGAAATGATGGTCACCCAGCCAATCATATATATGGCATCTGACTAGGTCCAATGAGGTGCTCTGTTTGTCATTTGGCAGGTTTCTGTTTCAAAGGTGTGTTAAAGTCTGCTAGACCAATCTCTCCCACCAGCATGTGTTACTAATATCACATACCAAGTTAATGTCCTTACAGTGAGTAATCCATGTACCATGCCACCTACAGATATGCAGAATTTCCAACCAAGCAGGGTCACACATTGCCATGTATACAAGACAGGGATCACCACTGAGTAGCCTATATGCCACAGGCTACAATGACCATGATTTCAGATGATCCCCACCGAACAGATACCGAAGACGAGAAGTTCCCTTGTAAGGAACCATTGTGTTGTACGCAATTACCAGTAGTGATTGGAAAGGTACATTACCAAATGACCATTGCACTCAAATATTGGCATGCTGAGGGAAGAGTACATGGAAGTTATGAGTATTTCAATATTGGGTGACTGTGCCCTCAGTTATGACATATGATTCCCTTATTACCACTGGGGAGACATGGTGATCTCAGATGCATTAGGTGTAAACCTGTATGGCCAGGCTTGTGTGCCCAGGTCTATCAATCCTGAGTATGTACATTACATGTTGCGACTGATGTTTTACTTACCAGGAACATAGGTATTACCAATAGAAATGATAATACATATATACTTGCATGGGGTTTACAGCAATTATTATGTCAACAGGCATTTGTTCATCAATACCCTCTTGTAGGATATTGACATAACTCACAGATTCTATGACCACTCACAGTTTACAGGCATCGGCCAATGAAGTCAGCCACAGACATTCAGTTTTCACTTGTATTGTGGTTAAATGGATTCCAAACAGTAGACAACCCAGGACTGAGCCCCGTTGTATACTACTACTTACCGATCAGCTATTGGAGACAGATTCCCCTTTTTGAGTATGTGTTCCATTAGTGAGCCAGGTAGTGACTCCTATAATGATATTATCATGGATGCCGAAGTGGCTGCTTTTGTCAATGATGCCTAAGTGAGGGATATAGTCACATGACTTGGCTAAGCCCAGAGGGTTGTATGCCCTGATGTCCTTGCACCCAGGTCCTTGTGACTGCCTTAAACATGTCAGCCAAGTTTAACAGACATGATCTTCCGGCCAGAAATCTAAACTGTGTACAGTCAACTTTTTGCTGATTACATATATGTTTGCTGATTAGCTCCCTGATGATTTGCCCCACATTTATACAGGTATGGCTATTCAGGCAAATAGGTCTATAGTTTCGGTGGTCGGTGGATGCACCATCCCAGTGCAAGGGGATGACAACTGCCGTTGTCCATTCAGCTGGGTTGCAGCCAGTGGTTACAGTATGATTGCAAGGAGTTCCCAGTGGTGTTAGTAATCCTTGTTGGATCCCATGTAGGACACAGTCTGGGATGTTAGTATGACCAATAGATGCTGTGTATCCCCAATAGAGTGGCCAGTTATGACCTGCTCTATAGCTATAGAAGGTATGGGACAGGTTGTAAGAATGTCATGTGGCACATGTGATGGGGACAAGGAAGTGAAGTTGACACAGAACCTGTGGGACAACAGGCTATGAGTATAGACCCACTATATGTGATATCATAATGTATGAGTTCAACAACAACCTGGGCCTTTCCTCTGAGCTTACACATGTAACTACACTGTTTGTTGTAGTTCTGCTTTGTGAGGGGAGGCTAAATTTGTCACATACTGTTTCTGCATGATGTCACAACAACGCTATGTGCTTGTTTTAGCTGAGGAGGTTGTGCTTCCATTTGGGGGGGGGCACCATCACCCCAACTGTCACACAGCAATGTCCATCTCTTATTGTACTGCCTGCTAATGGCAGTTGTCCACCAGGTGGGTTTGCTGTGCCATGATGAGCTCGTGATCCTCCTGTCAGGTACAGCCAAGTCTATGCAGTTGTATTGCTGCTTACGTAAAGTATAAGTGTAGAGCTCTGCTTACATGCCTGTCCCATCTGAATGGGGAGGTGCAGTCAAGCTATCTAAACCATCCCATTGGAGGTAATAAATTGCGCTGCTGAAGTATATTTCTGTATTTTCTGCAAGGGTGGGGGTTAGGTCTGAGATTTAGCTTTAATGAGAATGATCTGTTTTAAGATTTCACCAGGGAGGACCTCCCAGTGGGGGGCTGCTGTGGTCACCCATATTGGTAAACATATGATACACTGTATTGGCTCCTCTTGTGGGGATGTCACGCCACTGTCTAGGGCATTGTAGTTAAGGACATGGACTAAACTTTGGGCACATGAACTGCTGCATGACAAAGCAACCCAGTTGGTGGTTACTTAATGTCACCCCAAACCATGGTGTATTGATATATCTTGATAGACACAAGCACATTCAAATAAGCAGAACAGGTGTCTGGATTCATGGAGCTGCTCCTGTAGATGGCAATGGCTTGATTAGGTGCCCTTCTAGTGGAGAATTTAACCTGAGCTCAGTGTCTTTGTGAAATCACAGTGTTTCACTAAATTTTGATGTGTATCTATCTTTAATGAATATGTATATACCACTTGCATTACCTTGCACACTGTCAGTTTAAAGTCTGAACATGTGAAAGGCCATGTAGTTTGGTATGGCTGTGGTGCTGTCCACAGCCTTGGACCAGGTGTCTTTGACTGCACAAATGTCTGCATATTCCAAATTGGGGACACCTTCCACAGAGTATGGTTTAGTGTTGCCATTCCCAACATGTAGCAACATAACACTGATCTTGTATGTAGATGGCATTCTCATTGGAAAGTTTCCCTCCAGACAGTGCCTATGAGATGCACTGTGGGGGTGTCACCAGCCTTGGCCAGTACTCAACATCCCAGGGGTGAGAGATGAAGACCATTTCTGGTGAAGCATTGACATCTGTTGAGCAAGTCATCCCAAGGGGACATGTAGTGAATCCCCTTACAATGACACCACATGCTAAGGCAAGTATTGATGTCCATCATTTTCCATGTGTATTGAGCTGAGAGTGGTTGCTCCACTTCAGGCCCTCCAGTGGAGACCCCATGATCTTTGGCCACATCTGCCACTCTTCTGCGTGCAGCATTTATCATATCGGTCACACTGTGTTGAGCCTGCTCATATGTTTTGTTCTGGTGTCCTATGGCATTAACATCACTGACAAGGTCAGCCCACTATGCTGCCCACTGTTCCCTGTTTTGCCTCCCCCTGGACAGTAGGAGTTCATGGAGTTGATGGTGGCCTTCCAGGATTATACCATTCTCAGAATCTGTAAAAGGGGCACACCATCTTGCATACATGTTTCCTGAAAGACAACAAAATGGGAACACGTGTCAAGATCACATACTTGGAAGTGTACCATGTAGAGATATAGCAAGAACAGAATGTCTGACAGTATCCACTGCTTCATCGCACATGTCATATTCTACAGTGTGCAAACATACTAAGCATGTCATACAACTAAGATACTAGCAACAGTCAGCTATTCCTGTTTGTGCCATGAGAGATACTGCTGTATGATAACACTCCCAACATAGGTGTCCCCAAGCATTAACACCCCTTATAAAATGTCAAAACAACAGTGCTAAACAAATAGCAGTGTGCTATTACAACCAGTATAAAGGGACATTCCCAGAAGACCAATGTACCACATTGACAAAAAACATTCCACACTTGATGTATTGTATGTCCTCTGTACATGTAACAAATCTAGAGATCAATGACATGTCATTATTACAGTTCGGAGAAAGGCTTAATGCTGAAATCCCCATTCCCCCTAAGTATATTCACACATGTGCATCATGTTGTAAACAAAAAGGTTACATGCCTGATGGAGTACAAAACCCCTCTGTTGATATGTGCAGATATATAAAGTTTTTGGAAATGCATTTACTGTGTGAAAAAAGTCTCATACAGACTGGTTCCCCTAGCCAGCTGTTTGCCTTTTTAACATGGTTCTTATTAGTAGTTGGTTGGCTCCTAACCAATCTGTGACTCTGTAATGGTAATTGCAGCCAACACAGCTGATTTACAGTATAATCAGCTAATGACATGCAACCACTGAACAAGATATAAGGTATTCATGTAGATTAGAAGCTCTTTCTGATATGCTGTGCTGGACATTACTGGGGTCAAGATGCTATATCATCACAGAGCATACATCTTTAGCAGCTACTTTTACATAGAGATGTGCATGTTACAAGTTGCAGCTAATGCTGCAGGCAATAGGCATAGGCAGAGAGTGTGAACACTGTAGAGGACAACAAGCTGTAAGAGTAACTGTGGGAGCTGTGGCAGCCTTGTTGTAGAGGCAGAGCCAGATTGAGGGTGCCCATTCCACTGCAAATTAAGGCATGTGTATAAGGTAAGTATGTTAGGCAATGGTTTCCCTAACAGAGTACTAGGCAACATGTTTGTTGTGTCCTTGAGCCACATAGGAGTAAATATACTATTATGTCAACCATGTGGGCAACTGCCGGGCCATGTGTTACATTATGGTAATCATTTGGAATGTGTGTGCTTGCAGTTCTTGTTAATAGCAGGACCTCCATATGTGTATGTTAGTTGTGCAGCTGTGCTAATCTGTAATATCATTATGAAATGGTTGTGTGCTGCACTTTGATATTAGTTGGCCTTATTTGCATTACCTAAGTTAAACTCCTCTGTGAATGCATAGTAATGCATGGCCCAACACTTTATGCACTTTATAGTGTTGTTATAGGAAAATGTCAAGTGTGTTCCTATCTGCATGCCTTTGGCTTTTATCATTGGAAAGCAGACATTGCATTTGAAGTGCATTGTGTGGATAAAGAGTGCATGACTCAGTCATTCATTGATGGCTTTAGAATAATGCAATTTAAATGGTACACACCACTGGATTTGAACCCAGGACCATGTGTGGCAAAACTTACTATTTACAAAGCATTTAATAGACTGAGCTACTGAGTCACTGTTACAGCATTTGTACTTGTGAAGATATAACTGCACACATGCGGGATGTGACATATGTCCATTACTTCCATTGTTATGTGCCTGGCTTTATAGGGATGTATTTCTCCTCCAGAGTCTCAGTTTAACATATAATTTGTCATTAATGTTTTAGCAAATGTACTTCTACATGCTGCTGATAAAAGTGCCCATTTACCTGTTATTGGAGACCTCACTTACATCCATTATTCTGTGTCTAGCATTTTAGTGGTGTAGTCCTGTACCAGACTCCAAGTTACACTCCCAGTTTTTCCATTACTCTTTCAGCAAGTTTACGTGATGCAGCATGATGCACAGCTCTGCTTAAACACACAATGACTGTAACTTGCAATTACTATATTTTGCTTAAACCACATGTTTTAATTAACTATTGTGTGGTGGCAAGTTAATGCGGTGTTTTGCAGTTGTGATGGTCTTGGGTTTGAAATAGGGGACAGGTATTTATTTTGTGTTTATTATTATTTAATTTAACTGAGCTTAGTGACACTGCATGATGCAGCATGTTGCACAGGGTCACACACAAAAAAAAAATATATTTTTTTTTTTGGGACAGGTGCTCTTTTTTAAGATGAGAGTAGAATATTAGGGAAGGGAGATAGGTACATATGTGGGAGGCAAGTTGGGAAGGTGAGGAAGCTTTTGCAGACAGATAAGACAGACAAGACAGCAGACAGGGGAGATGTGTGACACAAGAGGGGGTGAACACCTTTGATGGGGAGGGTGTTGTGGAATACCAGTCTCAGGTGCCTCCACAAGGTAGCAGCATGACTCAAGTCCCCACTCATGGGAATGGCAGCACTGCTCCTTCACTGCCCCTGGAGTGGCAGTGATGTAGGCTGGCCTCTGGGGTGAGGCTGCCCCATCTGGGTGGTGAGCATGCCATCCATCTGGTGCAGGCAGGGTCCAAAACCTTGGAACACTATCCTGTGAACCAATCCTGATAGTTCATCATGAGGGACAACACCACGCCTTCCACCTCCACTTCACCAGCCCCAGCCTGTAGGGAGGAACTACTGACACCACAGGTAGTGCAGGGGGGACCACCAGGTTGTGGCCCAGATTTGCTGAGCTCCAGTGCCATGGCCTAAGGAGCCAAGGTAGGTGGATCAGCTGGAAATGGCTTACCTTTTCACACTGCAGTAAAGTAGATACAATGATATGCTGAGGTTAGTAATAACCAAACCAATGTTAGTATTAACATAATGAAACATACTATTGATTAATCCAAATACATATTAAGGTGTATTATGTAGAACACAACAATAAATAACATAATAGTAAGTATGTTTACAGCAAATCAGTATGGAATAACCCATAAGGTCAACAATAACAGTTAGTTTAACAGAATATATTGATGTTAAATCATATTAATAAATAATATTAATAAATTAAAGAAGATAAGGGGTGGGGAGAGAGAGACAAAAATACCAATAGTGAATTTGCAGATGATATTAAAATACAGATAACTAATACATACTTCTACAGGTGTGCAGTGTCAGTTGTGAGTACAGAGACTCAAATTATTTTATAGATGATGTAACACATACATACTTCTCAATCTGTTAGCATGGGTCAGTATGGGCCAAGCGCTAACAAATGCAGGTACACAAGTACACAGAACTGCTTCACATAATATGCGCATACATAACTACAAAGGTGTTCTGTAAATAGATTTGCAAATATATTGCATTCCAGGTAATCATTTATCTGCTAATCACAGACCTGACAAATTGGGCAATTCTCATTACATTATGAAAAGTCATGACAGTTGAGAGATATGTTTGTGAACATTAAGTAGACTAGCCAGCCATCATGTCTTATTTGACAGGCATGAGAGTAGAACACAAAAGTTGTGACTCCAGGGAATATGTGCAAATAATGTAATAATTCACTGCAGTGACATTAGAGCACAAATGCAATGAATACAGCCTTACTGCAGTTATTTGAACACATTACTTATCACACCACAATCTTGCTTTACACTTTATTGTTATTGCTCCTTAGAATCTGTAAAGTATACACATGATATCAGCCCAGAATGAGGGCTACCTTACCCATATACTTTGTTCCTAGAGTAGGAGGAATACAGAGCATTATTTGACTGAAAGTGGCTTGCAGACAGCCCTGAACCATACTGTGGGTTGTGAAATACATTTATCAGGCAATTACTTTTACATTTTTTATTTATTTAAGTTTTACAGTTGACTGCAGTGACATTAGAACACACATGCAGTGGATACAGCCCTACTGAGTTATTTGAACACATTAGTTGTCAAACCACAATCCTGTTTTAAACCTTATTGCTTATTGTTATTGCTTATTGTTTATTGTACTACATTTATCAGAAAATATCCATACTTACCACATTAACAGTGCATCCTTGCCAGGTGCCAGGTGTGAGACTGGACACTGCGAACCCGTTCAGCTGCAGCTGTTGGAAGAGAAGCACACCATTATGCATGCCAGTTTTGCATGGATTCAGCTTGTGTTTTAGTAAAGTAGTAACAAACATACTTACATAATTGTGAGGCATGCCCAGCCCTAGCCTCTTGAACCCAGGTGTCCAAGGTTCCTCTCTTCCTTCCCTTCAGGTCATCATAGCAGTGACGACACTGCTCACCAGTGTGGGCGATACCAGTAGCACTGGTAAGATCCCTGGCTAGCCAATCCCAGGCTTCAGCTTTACATTCTGAGCTCTGCTAATTACCCTGCAACAGCCAGGGTTCATAGTTCTGGACCAGGAGTCCAACAAACACTCTGGACTCCTGCACACCCCATCTCTGTGCCCAAAAATGTGCTACCTCACCAACACCGCCAGACATATTGAGAAGTTAGTAAGACTCCAGTGAATGCTGCAGAATTCCTGCCTATTGTCTGTGATATAGGCTGTTTCACCACCCTTACACATCATACTGCAACATTCAAAAAAGCTCCACATTACTTAGCATCACACAAACTAGCTTAGTATGGCTGAGCATCACTTAAACTCTCACAATTGTGTTTTAGTGAAGCTTAGCAATGTGCAAACAAGAGTAGCCATTTATCATGTTTAAGCAGTGCTTAGCATCATGTAGCATTTCCAAATGTAACGATTTTGTTTTTAAATTAAACCACCCTTTAGATAACCTCACACATTTCACCAGCATTAAATGTAAAAAGGTATGAATGCTGGGGACTCAATCCCAGGACCTACAACACTTTATTATTAAAATTCACACATATTTCTACACTAGCAGGAAACATTACAATGATTTTTATCCTAAACATAACATCTATCCAGGAATTCCCTGGACAATCCCCAACCAATGGAGAGCTTCTACACTACTGCTGACACAGATTCAATATCCCTGTTACTATGATCTCCCTCAGCAGTGTGCCATGATTAATATGCATGGTGCGCTGCCGAGGGACAACTGTGGCTGTGTACACAGGCACATTCTGTGTAGGCTCTACACTGAACCTACATGGAATTTATTGAATCATGGGGTCAGTTTTCTACCGTGTTAAAGCATTTTCAGTTGTTTTTGTTGACTTCCCAAGGTTGACTCATAATGCTCTGTTTGCTGATCTCATTGGCTTTAGCTATAGCTAAAATCTATCAGTTTTCTAAAGACTGAGTTCAGCTTATGTGTGTGCAGTATCACTAAATGTTAAGAGATATAAATTCCAAAGCTTCCCATGGTGACCACATATTTAAAGAAACTGAAAACAGACATAACTGTGGAAGGAACTGAACATAGCTAAGCAACACACAAGGTGGCTGTATTCTTATTTTGGGAAACTAGTTGCAAACAACTTGTCAAGACCATCTTAGGGTAGAGTCATGATCTTCCTGAAATCGAACTTAGATGAAAGTCCCTTGTTACACAGTGTGAAACAAAAGGGAGATGGGCACTTCTCACTGTTACCATCCTTGAAGGAGTTTTGCTGCTAGGAACACTACATTAGCCAAATTATTGCATAAGCAAAAGAGATACTAGATACCATCACCTATGTACTTTTTTATAACAAACACAGAGTCAAATGAAGGAGTTGAGCCAAGGTCTGATTGGTAATCTGTGAAAGTGAGACTTCCTTTTTTGGCTTGGTTGTACATACCTCTCAACTTTTTTGCTCAAGAATCCTGGAGAAAGCCCAAAATAATGGTGATGACAAATTACCAAATCCATGGACATTTGTTAAATATTACCCTAATTCACTTCAAACGTTAATAGAAAAAATATGTTTTACATCACTGTGCAAATTCTGAATGATAAAAAGCATGTAACTTTAATGTCTGAAATCATTAACTGTAAACTTCAATCTTTTACTAGAAAAATCAAACAATTTTTGAGAGACAGGACCAAAATAGGTAATCAATTGAAATGTCAGGATCTGCTAAAGTGAATATATATATATATATATATATATATATATATATATATATATATATATATATATATATATATATATACTAAGTTCTAGTTTCCATTTCTCAGAATATCCCATTTTCTCTGAGGTATGGCAATCATGGAGTTGGTATATATGTGTTTGGGGGGTGTGGGGGTAGGGGGGCTTGCCCTCTGCAAAAAAAAGATTAAAGGAGAAAAGGAGAAGAGCGTTTTTTGAGATTTGCTCTCGTCCTGTGTTTTTGGTCTTTTTTTCGGCTTCTCAGCACTCTACATTTTAACTACCAACATTTCACTAGTGAGTCCAAAAATATGAGGCAAAATCAGGAAAACTGAGAGGTTTTCATAGATTTCATAACTTTTTTAGACATTTATGCCTTGTCAGTATCGTCCCTGAGGCTGCACTTTCTTTTCACCAGAAGGCCCATTACCAGTCAATCCTAGAGCAAATTTACGAATATTATAAACAACAAGAAAAGAAAACTATTAACACATTTAGAGTTAATAATATATATTTATATATATATATATATATATATATATATATATATATATATATATATATATCCATATATATATATATATATATATTTTTTTTTTTTTTAACTTTGTGATTGCCCACCTAGTCATCAAAGTTATGTTTAAAATAAGATAGTCACAGTGCTTAACATACAATGGGAGTTTATTCCAGAGGTTTAAGTAGCGTTTTTTTGGGTACTTGGACTCAAGCACCTGTAGTATTCCCTAATATAATGTAACATTTTGTTTCCACTCATCAAACCTGTTAGTAAAACAGATTCCCTGTCCACTTACATTTGAGTATAATGTTTATGGGATGATAATTTAATGTCTATAATTATGTGAATCAAATGACTACTGACGTGGGAGAGTAATAAAAAGAGTAGGGTATTTAATTTAATTGTCAGAATCATTTCTATATAAATTATGGCATGGTATGGATTGTCAAGGTTCGTAGTGAAAGCTTTTTATGCATAGATTAATGTGCCCCACAACAGATTACAAAAGGATGCATTTATAAAGAATGTTTAAGACTTTAAGAATACCTTCCCACTTTTTTGCCAGGCTATCTTTGTCATTATATTCAGACAATTTACTCATGAACCTGTAAGCTGAATATGACATGTCACAAATGTGTGTAAGTGAGATTTGAGTATAGGCAGGAGAAGGGCTTCATCTCCTTACCACACATGTGCGTGGTAGATACCGGCCTACTACTGAACTGCTTTCCTTCTCCAGAACTCTGTATCCAGTACAAAAAATCCCACAATGTTTACTTGCTGAGAACAAATTAACTGACTTGATCTCAGAAATAATAGACAAATCTTATGTTTATTATGGAGTAAATGCAGACATGTATGCTCCTTATAAGGTCCTATAACTAAATGATACAGTATAAAATGGGACCATTACAGCCCACTCAAGTCCCACCTGTTTGAATTCCACTACCTCACAGCCAGGAGCTCAAGCAGCTGTTTTCCTTTCCACCCCACAGACTGAGCAGCTGCTTGAACATGGACATAAGTCCAAGGATTCAGCTGCTGCAACAGTCAGGTGGAACTGGTAAGAGGGGAAGGGGGCTTTAGGTGTAGGCCGCAACAGGGAATGAGTTCAGGGTTTTAGTGGGGAGGGGGCTTTTAGGTTTATTGAGTGACTGGAAGTGAGCCAAGAGTTAGTGCTAGGGAGAATAAGTGGATTTTAGGTTTAGGGAATGACAGGGCATTTCCACAGGTATAGGGAGGGGAGGGGTATTTTAGGCTAAGCAAAAAAGCAGAGAGGATCAGGGTGTTAGGATTAGTGAGGGGAATTTTAGGTTTAGGCAGCGATCAGGATTTCTTGTTAGGATTAGGATCAGGGTTCAGGGAGGGATAGTTATGTTAGTGGTAATGCACGGGAATTGGGAAGTGGCAGCATGTAAACGAGTACTTATACTAGATCCATATACAACAGGCGAGTTAATTATTGCAACACATTCTGCTCCTAGTTGAAGAGTCAAAAGTTATTTTTCAGGCCCACACACATCTATCTTACACACACACACACACACACACACACACACACACACACACACACACACAAACACACATATATTAGCAATTGTGCATGCATAGGCACAAATACTGAAGTTTACAGACTGTGTCATGTTCTGGAGATCGCATCTTTGAAAAGGTATTTTTCAGTAATTGCCCTGATTTTGGCAGTTAAAATGCTGCTGTTTGATTTGCCATACAAATTTCATATAATGGGTTTGGAACCCAATAAATAGACTCAATAAATTATATGGGGAGGAGTTTCTTTGATGAAGGGGATGAAGAAATGAGCTTGCTGTGAAAGTGAAATTATAATTGCTGAAGGTGTGTGTTTGAAACAGTTTACACATATACTTTTGCACTCACACAAAGAACAAACCAAGTAGCCTATGTGACCAGTTTATTTAACATTCAAATCTAACTGTAATCAATCACAGCAGAAAAAACTGCACCTCCATAACAAATAATAACATATACAACTTTACAATTAGTGCAGTGTTCAACCTCTCACCACTATATTATAAAAAAAAATCAGCATTACCGCAACTGCCCAATGAACCAGCTATGAATACCAGAGCAGCATGCCGCCAACCACTGCAACATGTAGCCAAACTAACTCTTTAAAAGAAAGGGACAATAAATGGGTCCTTCCAACCACCCACATGAAAGTCACCAGATGTCACCCGACCAACACCTATATCATCCCCCCATCTCCTATTCAACTTCCTTACCCACTCTTGCCACATTTCACTTAACCTACCCACACGTTCTACATATTAAATCCTTTTCAGGCCTTTAACTCTTAAACTACCTTACACAGCAATGCTAAACGGGTGTATTTATACATATACTACAGCTTGGCCTACTACATTTCTAGGGATGGTGATAACTGTGTATGTGAAGTTTTACTTCTATGTATTATTTATCCTTTGTTGGCCAGATTAGTCCCACTAAACTTGTGGCCTCTTTTCAGGGGAGATGTGAGGTAGTATTTATACTACTTGGAGAAATTTGACCACTGCACTGGGGAACTTCCCCTACACTTTTTGACAGATGGTATAGGATCTTTTACATACACATGAGCTACCACCAACTTAAACAGATGGGGAGATGGTTTAACATCTCATCCAAAGGACAACACACTTAGGAATACAGTACCTTGTCTTATGCTGTACCACAGCTATCTGTCTGGTGTGGGATAAGAACCCACAGTCCTCTGCACCAAAGGCAAGTGTGTTAGCTGTTGCACCACTGACACTGTAAACAGTGGTAAATGTCTGTATTGGCAGACTTGGATACAAGAAAAGCAGGTACCAGACCCAGGGCAGAGTTGACCATCAAAAGCATTGACTGTAACAGAATAGAGTGGAATAATATGGGCCAGCTACTTGGACAATGTTAATGTTCTGCTGGCATATTCTGTATCTTTTCTATTCACACACAGTTATCATTGTTGAATGCACTGCTTCCTTTTAAATAACTGTATTCTGTAGTTCATTGAAAAGAAGTGCCCACAGTCATGAATTTCACCATGACCTCATTATTGAGTCTTCACTAATGCTATTTATGCTTGCTGTACACATTATTCTGTTTGGAAGAGTGGAAAACAAAACATTGTCTGATCTCAGTTCAGTTATTTCACATTACTTTCTGTCACAAATAACTCAAATAGCCTGAATAAAAATATATTTTCCTTGATCTACTGAGACAGTAATAAAACTAACACCCTTTTTTTTCATTTTGTTTGGTTTTGATATTTTGAGAATAATCTTCTTCCAAATAAAGACAGCTAGCCATATTATGCCTCAAGCATCTGATTACTTCAAAATGCTCCCTCTGTTCCCTAACGAGATAGGTGGGCATGAAACATCAGTTCTAATTATATTTTGACACTGTCCATTTAGACATAATTACACAAATTCATGTTAGTTGATGGAAAACATATCCTTGTTTAGAAAGACATCAGCCACATTGACTTTGTTATTCAGATCAAAGCTTGCAATGAAAAAAGGCAGGATCCTGAATTGCATCTATCATTTACTCATTTAGTTCTCTATTCTTATTTATACAAAATTCTTTCCAGTGTAAATTTGCTTTCAAAGCAAGGTTTTTCTAAGGAGACTGAACTATACTTTATCATATTCTACTCTGGTTAGCTTTTGCCATAAGGCATTTTAGCATTCTAGTAAGTAAGGCAATAGCGATGGCTACTAGGATATCTGCCATCACTGCAAAATGTTATGCCATGGGTCTCTTAAGGCTGCCAACTGATCATTGTTCCTTTCCTATACAAGTAGCAGTTTGATAAATACAAATATGGGCTGCGCCTTTATTAACATTGTGTGAGCCCTATTTTTGACAACTTGAATGTTTTACTCTGCTATTTACTTCCATGTGCTTTCACTAAACAGTATAGTCACAGGAAATTATGCACCATCACAGTAAACTGAAAAAGTAGTACAAATATTATAACAAATGTTTAATGTCATGTTTATCAACTGTTAACCCTATACTTGCTCAAGCAACAATAAATTGCAAATATATATAGTAGAATCACACAGACTGTACCCATGTCTAAAACTATAAAGTGATATTGTCGACATGTCCTATAGACCAAAAGGAAGCACTGTAAGTGCAGAGCAAAATTAATTTCCCAAACAATCATATATATAAATATTAGAAAAAAAGAAAATATTGCTTGGATGCTATGTTTATTATGAATTATTATATTGTTATTATTATAATGAATTGCCAAGAACATGATGAGCATATTGGACTGGGTAACATGGGTCTTCCATGGGTACAAACTGGCAAAGGTATTATAGTAAGAAAAGTCCATCTATTTAATGCACAAAATTAGTGCTGAAGGGACAGAAGATAGAGTGCCAGATTCAATAACAACTACACTTAGTGTACACAATCTGTATTCAAGAACATCCCTACCACATTGTTTGCACTTTCTAGTTTCTCAGAAAGATTATACTGTGTACATATATTCTACATTTTGTGGTAACTGCTATGAATCCCCTTTATTATTTAAAACTGT
>NC_056737.1:348277334-348314834 GCF_019279795.1 Protopterus annectens | reverse complement strand
TCAGGACCTCTCTGTTTTACTGATGCTTCCTCCTATGCAAATAACTTCAATGTTTGTGGCACTATGCGACTATAAGGATGGGTCACTATTTTTGTTTAATAGTTAACTGGAGTCATTTTTTAACTGTCAATTTAAATTATTTATACCTCTCAATCACTTAGTGTAAAAATATGGACAAAGTCTAAAATAATGAAGGGACAAAGGTATATTTCTCTTATAAACTTAGAAAGTTGCTAAAATAACAAGAGTTTATGCTAGCATGCATTATCCTGAAGAACATAAAACCTGAAACACAAATGTATGTCATTATTTTGTGATTTAAATCCTCAGTGATTTAACAGAAAAGGAACAGACCAAAAATGTGAGGTGAAAATATGGATAGTTAAGAGGTACAATATTCCACATTGATGTTACACCTTATGTTCTGTTTCTTTGTATACATTATAGAAAACATATTTTTCATTTTGTGGTGCAGTGGTTAGTGGTGCCGCATCACAGCAAGAGGTTCACTGGCTTGATCCTTGGCTGGGGTGCCTTCTGTGCGGAGTCTGCATGTCTTCCCTGTGGTCGAGTGGGTTTCCTCCGGGTGCTCTAGTTTCCTCCTACATCCTAAAAACATGCAGTAGGTGGATTGGACACTCCAAATTGGCCCTAGGTGTGAGTGCATCTGTGTGTGTGCCTTCTGTGGAAGGTTGGGCACTGGGCTGGCAACTCGGTACTGTAAAATTCCACTGCCAATCATGAGCGGACAGGTGATATGCTGTGGCGACCCCTATCCGGGAAAAAAGCCGAAAGAAGAAGACAGAAACAATATTTTACAACAGGAAAATGCAGAAGAATTATGTCAGCTGTTTAGAATCACACATTACAGGTTCCAGCAGTTATGTTATTTCCATATAACATTCCTGATGGAAGTCTGCCAGCTGTAACTGCAAAGTGTTCATTACATATAAATTCCAAGTGATAAAAGTCATGGTCTCCATTTCAAAAATGGAAGCACAGAACAGTATCAAATTCAATCTGGGTTAATTTAGAAATATATGAAGCCCCATTCAGCTCTGCAGTCATTTTACTGCACTTTCAATTTTGTTTTGCTGTAAGATGCCTAGTCCACAGAATGACTAGTTAAATTAAAATCAATCATGCAACATTTATGCAATCTACAATCTTGTAGGCTTAGCAATTGCATGACTGGTTAAAAGAAGTGAAAAGGAGATTTAGTTGTGTACTGTGAATATACCCTGTTGCAGTGGAAGTTATCACTCAGGTTTACTCCTCATTGGCATGAGTGTTTGAGCCTGAGGATGAACCTGGACAGCTGAGAGTAAATTTAACTATGATTCCAACCCCTCCAGATAATTTTTCCTTTCAAAAAAAACTGTTTCCCTAAAATAAACAATAATACAGACTGTTTATGATGGGTAATATTCTTTGAACAAGGGTCGGCTGAGATATTTCATCTCTGGGACATTTTGCAAAATTCCTGAGGCTCCAAGACCAATCTAAGTGTTTTTTCATTCATTTTCACTCATTTTATTGTATTTGAACTTACTTATTGTTTTTATCTGTGTCTTATAGCTAATTTATCACATTTGCACTGGTTTAAAGCAATTTGCTGATCAACTGCATTCCATTACTGTTTAACTGTATTTCATTGTTATTTACTGCAATTCGTTACTAGTTAGCTACACTTCTACTGCATTTCATTACTGTTTAACTGTAGTTTTTCATACTGTGGGTTCCGTTTTTGTCCTTAAGTGGTTAATCTGTGCTTTTCTGGGAGTTTTACTGTGTTCTTAACCCTTAAATTGAGAAGGATAGTCTGGATACAGGTTTGCTGCATCCAGAACTGTTTGTTTTTGCCTTCTGTGTTTCTGGCAGCCATCTTGTGCTTGCCTTCTGTGTTTCTGGCAGCCGTCTTGTGTTGGTAGGGGCCTATCTTCTCTGCTAGTGAGAGTAGCAGGGCTGCCTGGACCTTGTCTGGCACAAGCTGATTGGTAAAGAGAGCAAGGGCTAGCAAGATTGGCTAGATTTCTGTTACTAGAATTTTCTATTTTTTGTGGTATTTAAACCCTGCGTTTGAATGTTTTTGGGGGGCTTGTTTGTGCACCACACACCACAGTTGCACTGTTTTTAACCCCTTGAGAGGTATTCCAGCTACAAATTTTCCCTTAGTAGCACTTGTGTGATCATCTAGTAGTACTCATCTTAGACCTTCCACCCTTTACCACCTCAGCTCTCTCTGGCCTGTCTCTCTCAGATTCTGACAAATATGGATGGATAACTTCCTATGGTTTCTCCTGCCAGTCTGGGAGATATGGGCATCCTGAGACAGTGTGGCAACTGCCTCAGGTACATGGACAACCCTCTACTACTACCACCTAGGAGCACAATTTGTGAGAGATGCAATTACATTAAGAACATAAACTCTATGCTCTCTACCTCACAAGCCAGTATATCTGACACTGAGAAGATTGTCAACACAAACACCACCCACACCTACACAACACACATCCACATATGCAGAGGTCCTCAACAAAAACATACCCAAACAAAAGAGATTGAGGCAAAAACACATGCGAACTCCACATCCCACCACATCACACACCACATATAGTCCACACACCTGTCTCACAGCCACTAAGACCTAACCATAAACCCAAGATATTAGTTATAGGTGACTCCATTGTGAGACACACAGATATGCCCCTCACAAAGCTGTATATGAAGAAAGTCATAGTTAGTTGTTTGTCAGGTACCAGAATGCTCCATATCACACATGTACTTAAGTCTCTCAACAACAGGTACTGTTATGACTCTGTCATAGTCCATGTTGGTGTGAATGACTTGAGACATATCTCCCTGGACTATATAAAGAAAGACATGATCAAGCTCATTGACCATGTGTCCCAGGCTGGTATGTCCCTGGCCTTAAGCAGCATTCTACCATCATCCAGAATAATTCCTCAATACAAACAGAAAATGATTGTCTTTAACAATTGGCTTAGTTTCTGGTATCATTCCAAGGAGATCCGGTACCTGATAGCCTGGGAAGACATGATCGACAGACCACAATGCTTTGCCAGAGATGGCCTGCATCTGTCTCCCTTGGGCTTCAGGCTTCTGGAAAAGGCTCATGACTCTCCCATAGTGCCTTTTTAGGCAATGCCATGAGGTCAAATCTACCAACATGAAAATTTCATTAAAATGCATATTAAGGGTCATGCTGCTAAATGCTAAGAGTTTTAAAATGAAGCTGCACTCATTGAAAGCATTCTTAATCCTGGAAGATGCTGACATTTGTGCAGTCACAGAAACCTGATTCAAAGCTGTGGAGAACACCTCAGCCGTAACAGGTTACTCATCCTATCATACATTCAGACCCCAAACCATGGGCAGCAAAGCAAAAGAAGGTGGAGTTTCAATATATATTAATGATATACATACCTCCAGGCTGGTCAAACAGTATGATGCACAGGAGACACTCCAGGAGCAGTTAACCATTGACAAGACCCCTATTCAAATCATGGTTAGCTACAGGCCCCTGATCTTGACTCAAGATGCCCACTCCACCTATCTGGACCTCTTCGAATCTATCAAGATTCATCCCTTTACCCTGATCCTGGGTGACTTTAACTATCCAACCATAGATTGGAGGAACTACTCATGTCAAAACAGAGATGCCCAGTGATTCCTTGATTTTGTCAATGCAAATGCCTCGGACCAGCTGGTCGACACTCCCACAAGAGGTGATAATATCTTGGACTTGGTATTAATCAACAACATCCCTACAGTGTCATCCTCTCTGATGACAAAGTGGTCACTTTTGAAGTCACCATCTCCACCTGACCCCCCCCCCCCAGCTAGGGTCAAACAAAAAAAACTTCTCCAGAGCTGATAACAACCTCCTGAGAGAAGGTATAAATGGCTTCATAGCCTCCTGCCCCTCCATAGGAACTGGCACAAAAGTCCAAACCTACACCAAAGTACTATACGAGCACTTATATAGCTGCATGGAATCAGGAATACCCAGAAGGACAAAATCTTCCTCCTCAAGGAAGAGTGAACCTGTCTGGTGGACATCTGCAGTAAATAAACTCTATAATAAAAGGAAAAAAATTGCTGACAAGGACCAAGACGGAGCAGGTGCCTAATTGGAAGCAATCTCTCCTTAACCTGAACAAGCAAATAAGAGCACTCGTGAAATCCTCCAAAGCAAACTTTGAGTCCAAACTGGCCACATCTACTAAAATCAATAATAAGGCCTTCTTCACATATGTTTGTAATCTCAAAGGAAGCAGTCAGATCTGCTCAGAATTGGTGGTCAAGGACACCACATGCACAAATGCTGTAGATAGAGTCAACCTGCCTGCAGACAGGTTCAGCAAAAACTTCACTCCTCGTTCCCCCATCAGTAAATCAGGACATCACCAGCACCTGCCCCCTCCCCTTATCTCTAGGGAGCAAGTCATTACTGCCCTCTCAAAGGCAAAAAATACAGCTTCCATGGGACCCAATAGCATCTGAGGTTGCATCCTACATTAACTCAGGCAGGAACTAGCAGCACTGTTAGGCACCCTATTCAACCTAAGCCTGAGTACTGGCTTCATCACAGCCGAGTGGAGGACATCTACTGTCATCCTTTTGCACAAAGGTGGAGCATCCACCAATCCAGGAAATTATAGACCCGTCAACCTAACTATCCTGATCTGCAAGGCCATGGAATGGATTATTATGGACCTCAATAACAAGGACATTGGCAACCTCCAAACCCTCGATCCCACACACAGTTTGGTTTCATCAAGGGGTGGTCATGCCTGCTAAATTTGGTCAACTTCCTTGACCTGGCCAAAGCCTTTGATACTATTCCTCACTCAGGTATAATAGATAAACTCTCCCAACTAGACATCAATCCACGTGTTACCAGATGGGTAGCAAACTGGCTCAATGATAGAACCTACCTAGTCAAAATAGGGGAAGCCACCTCAAGCAGTAGACCAGTAATGAGTGGCGTACCACAGGGATTAGTCTTGGGACCTCTGTTGTTTGGGATATACTTTTCTGAGGTGCAGGCTAATCCCAGTGGGCTATGGCTGACCATGTTTGCAGATGACTGCAAGCTGGGCACTGTCATCAATTGCTCTAGTGATGTTGTCAGCCTCCAAGAGGGTCTCACCCAAACAAATGACTGGTGCCAGAAACACGGTCTCAAACTGAATGCCAAAAAATGCATCATCATCCCCTTTAGAGACAGTGACATCCCCACAAATTATGACATTAATAACATGGTCCTGAGCATGGGATCAGTTGTGAGGGACCTGGGCACCCAGGTTCATAGCAACCTGACTTTTGACCACCATATTGCCTCCGTTGTATGGAGAGCTTTCTACATGGCCAACCTTATTAGGAAGGGTATCACATTCAGGGGCAAGGAGGTCATAACATCCCTGTGTTCTTCCCTTATATGACCCATTCTTGAGTACAATGCCCCTTTTGGCATGTGCCTCACAAAGCACATGCAGCAGTTGGAGAGACCACAGAGGTTCCTCTACAGAAGAATCCAGGGCCTCAAACATCTAACCCTACACATATAGGCTAAAAGCCATGTCCCTCTCCTCAGTCTCATACAGACTCCTTAGAGGTGACCTCTGTCTGGCATACAAAGTAATCTCAGACCCTGCCCTGATGGGACTACTGCATATCCACAAGTCAAGCTCTACTTGAGTAATGCACACACACAACCTCAACCTGGTCTGTGACATCAGTAGGACTTGCTGGAGGGACAGATTTGTGTCTCAGAGAGTCCCCCTTCTGTGGAATAGACTCCCTCTCCATGTCAAGCAGTGAAACTCATTATCCTTTTTTAAGCACAACCTGGATAACCGGATGGGGAACAGAAAATATACCCCTGGGGTTCCACCTGTCTCCCTGCTGGACAGTGGCATCAGGTGATGACTTGTCGGAACATGGGCTAAATTCTTGGTTAGGCTAGTAAGGGCCTCAAAACCATTACCCTACTAACTTCCTATGATCCTATGAGCCTATGTACAAATTAGCCCATTGGAATTCTTAAAAAATTAAAGCAAATTACAAGCTTATATACAAAAGATTAATGCACACTGTCCGTATATGCATTCCCATAAATTATGCACATTTTATATAATAAAAACACATTGAAAATTCATCCATCTTGTCATGAAAGGCAAAATGAAGCTTGAACAGCATACTGTTGGGGGCACCAGATGTGCACCTGTAACATGTATGCACAGTAGGGAATATGGGTTCTTAGGGAACACTGTTCAATGGACAGTAACATCATGGCAATATTGCTGAAAGCCACTTTCAGTAAACAGGTATTATTGCTCTTTCTCCACTGCAGTATGATCATTGAGTTGTTATATGTAATTTGTGAGAGTGTGGGGTTCTCCCCTCACACGGGGGGGGGGGGGTGCAGGGAGGGTTGTCCTGCAATAATGCTTATAATGCTTTTCATTGAAAGCATCTTTTAGCATTTTTTTCACTGTTTTGTTAGTCAGACAAAAACATTCAGCCAATGATCATGAAACTGTACCATGTTGCTGTTCTTCTTGTGTAGTGATATAATATAGGTGTAACTCAGAAACACAAAAGATAGCAGGTTAATAAACTAAGAGAGAGACCACCAGGCAATGTATCATAAGGCAAGAATAAAATAGCAACTCATTTAGGTAAACTGCTGTACTACATAATAAGGGATAACTAAACGGTAATCCTTAGTAGTAGCAGTACCAGTCATTACTACCAGAACTTAACCCAACACTTGCTCTCAAGCTTATTTGCTTCCATGTGTCTCTACTACACTGTTATATTTGCTTGGGTATTTGGATTTGGGTATTACAGAGGTATTCTATCTCAAAAACATCTTAAGTGTATTACAATATTGCAGTTTATTTTATTTATTTATTTATTTATTTATTTATATTACATTTCTTTACTGGGAAAGTCCGACTGGACACAGGTCCCTTTTCAGTTGAGGCTTGGGGAGAAAAGCTCAAAACTGAAAAGCAGAAATAAAAAGTACAAAGTTGACATTCATGTATGTTTCACAGAAGTATAAAGGAACTTTGCAACATACAGAAATATCACATAATAGCTCACATTACATTTTTGTAGAATTGTAGAATTTTTATCATAATTAGCTATATACAGTGTCAATCAAAGACATGCACTAATTTCCATTCAGGTGAGAAATGAGAATGAGGTTTTAAGTCCCTATGCTATTTTAGGTAACAAAGCTAACCAGGACAGGTGCAAGAACAGAGCCAAGTGACTATTAAGTGTGACTTTAGAAGTTTTTTTAATTGAATTATAGGGCAGTTAGATTTATTGGGGTTGCAGTTTGTTCCATATTTTAGGAATGAAGTTTGAGAAGAGTGATTCCTCCGCTAAGTTGCTAGCTTTGGAGATGTCAAGAAATAACTTGTTACTGGAATGGAGAGAATGATTATTGGTATATGGTTGTAAAAGATTTTGGAGAGCAGGGTTTTTTTCTGATTGATGCAGGATGTTGTGGGCAAAAGTTAATTGAGTAAAGAGTAGTAGTTGATGTAGTTCTAGCCAGTTTAGTTGTTTGTG
Organism: Protopterus annectens; assembly: GCF_019279795.1. NCBI lineage: Eukaryota > Metazoa > Chordata > Ceratodontiformes > Protopteridae > Protopterus > Protopterus annectens. The sequence continues at coordinate 348,307,220 of NC_056737.1, read as the reverse complement.
AGATGTACAATAATGTATCCTGTAAGTGGAGTCTGTGGTGAACCTGGCAATTTTCTTGTAACAGGTTGCGAGCTTGGCTAGATCAGTTTTTGAGGTTGGATAGTATTGGAGAGTCATATAGGAGCATGGCCAAGAGGTATGTGCAAGCGATAGTAGCTTTTGCATTTTTGGTTAGAAATTGTTTTTTGTATAGAACACCTAGTTTCGTATGAATTTTTTTAATGGTTTGAGATATGTGAATATCAAATTTCAAATTGCTATCAGTTTCTATGCCTAGTAGTTTAGTATGGGTTACTGGAGTGATAATGGCTTTATTTTTGGATATGATATTGAATGTCAGGCTGGCAGCTCAACTTTTCTAACTTCTTTATTCATCTTTTGACTACAGATATTCAAAGTAATCCTTGGCCTCTTCATCTGCATGTGGACCTGCAAGGGATAGCAATCTCATCAAGTGTACTAAGTAAGAAATAACTATTCTTTATTAATTTGTTTATTCATTCATTCATTCAAAGAAAAGTGCCATGCAAATGAAGTTTGCTATGCATATTACTTATTCTAGATCTTCTGATGCGTTTAGTGAGTTCAGGGCTGGATACAGAATAGGACGATAGAGGTTATAAAGCTGGGAGGGAACTGGTTACACTGACACAAGAAAGTGAAGTAGTACTTCACTACTATAAATAGATGGGTAGATGGGGAGTGAAATGTTAAGAAGTAATACAAAGTATGGGTTGAGCTAGGTTCTGTCTTTCAGTACTGGCAACTGTGAAGGGACTCCTTGCTGATTTGCCAGAGCTCAACTGACCATTCAGGCCTAACAGGTACATGGTGATTGGTAGAACAGAAGAGGTACAGAGTGGTTGGTAGAATAGAAGTGGTAAGGTCAAGTTTTTCCTGCAACTCTTACAAGATTCCATGACAAGTGGTGATTTAAAAGAGTGTTCTGCCACCACCCCCTACCATAAAATATTCAGTTTTACATTCTTATTTTTGGTTGTTCATTATAACTTGAAAATGTTCTGGCACAGGTCAGTAAAGACATGCAGTTAAGTTTCTGTCTTTAATTTTACTGTGTGTGTGGTGTGACATTTTAAAACAGTGGTGTCAAGACTGTTGCTGTCAAGAGCATGGATTCTACTTTTTGGAAAATGCATACTAACACAACACTGTTATTCTATCAACTTGCTAATTTTAAGAAAGGAAACCTGGATATGGGGCTAGTTTTAGTTTGCAGTGTAGCTTTAATCGTATGCTCAGCTGATCAGATTTTCACAGAATATCCAGAGTTTTGCTCATGTTCTTCAGAAATGCTTGGTAACTGGAATCATTCTTGTTCTGGAAACTCACCAGGTGTATTGTTGGTTTGAGGAAAGTAAATATTTGGTGGCATGCATTTATTTTTCACTCTTCATGGTCCTCAACAAATGCTTGCTAACATCAATCTTGGTTGTTCTAGTGATTCACTCGGTATGTAGGGGCAATAATTGGAATCTGTCTTGATTTGTGAACATGTAGAGGTCTGACTGGGTGGCAAGGGTAGTTTTGATTGTCTGTATTGGGTGGCATGGCTGGTTATAGGGATCCATGGGAACTTGCTCATGGCTGGCCTATAATTTTCATAGTTGGCATGGTATAGTAGGAGGGCCATGATGTCTTTAGTGTCATGTACTTTGGTTTGTCAGTGCTGTATCATCTTATAAATTTGTGTAACAATGGTTGTTAGTTTCTATGCTATTTCATATTCTTTACTGTTTGTTAGGGTTTCTTGATTTAGCTGCACTTAATAAATTAGGAGTAAAGAACCCTTCAACCTTCATGAGCCACAGTTTTGTCAAACCTGGAAAAGGGAGTTTTTCTGAGGAATATTTAACACACACACACACACACACGCACACACACATATACATATATATATATATATATATATATATATATATATAGTTATATTATCTTCTTACATAATGTCAAACTAATACTAATGTTTAACCTCATTTGTGTATGCTCATTTGTTGTTCTGACTGTAATTACTACAGAACATTTTTATATGCCTGTAAATTTATTTTTCATTCTAGACTGTCCAACATTTGTATTTCCTGTATTGTACACTATTTCTTTTGTAATGTTTCTCAAACTGTACTCTATTGTATTGTAATTTGGAGCTATTCTCCTCAGGTCTCCAGTGAAAACAAGTCACTGGCTCATTTGGACTAACCTGGTTAAAAAATGACAAATAAATAAATAAATCAATATACACTCACACACACACACACACACACACACACACACACACACACACACACACACACACACACACACACTGCAAATATATAATGATTTATATATTTGCAATATATAAATCATAATATATAATGATTTATATTTTATAATTATGATAAATAGTCTGGGTATATAGCTCTTTCTTCTAAATTAAATTTTGGATGGGTAAAGGCTCAGTATATTTAGAGGACTAATAGTCAAAGGAAAATGTGGTTGTAGATGTTGCCGAATAAGATGATATTTTTTTTCATCTACAAGAAGATGAACATTGGCAAATTGCAAAAGAAGTGACAGGGATCTTATCTCAGGCAGAGGCCTTCTTCCAAAAGGCAGTAGGGTAGGTGGCAGCACATGATCCTGTGAAGCCAGTGGAGAGCAATAGGGTCATGGGAGGTGTAGAGAGACTGATGATAGCAAAGTACGAGGTGGAGAACAGAGTCAGAGCAAGAGAAATAGGTGAGGTCAAAGGTCTACAGTGATGGAACCACCAGTAGATGCCCAGCTTACGGAAGGTAACTCCTTTGATAATTTATTGTGTTCAGTGGGGGAAGAAAGTTGTGTTCAGGAGTCAGACTAGGGATTAGTTGGGTGAAGGCAGAATAGCACACAAACTAATGAGTACTCGGCAGACATTTTGCAGGACTTGGACATAGAAGAGAGGTCAGGACTGAAGGTTTTTTTTTTAGATCAAGAGAGCTCGGCTGCACTTGATTAGGTACAGTCGAATGCTGATGGTATGGGTTCCATTCACAATTTAAAAGAGTTAGCTGATCAGTTAACAATGGATCTGTGGGATCCTGAGGAAGTTTGACAAACAGTGGGCATGGATAGTATGCATGATGTTCAGGTGGAGGCAAAGGGATATATATTACACTGCAAATTTCCCCTGGCTATTAAACAGAAGATTTGGAGATGTGACTTTGTTGGAATCAGTGATTTGTTTGATACAAATGAGGTGCAGTGGAGAGTTAAGCTGGATAGCCTGTAGTTAAAAAACCTGGTAGTAGCTCTAGCAGCACTTGGTAGAAGGAAAGCATCTAGATTTAGTGTAAGATCTTAGAACAATTGGGTTTTAAGCTTTGTATACTACATGGCAGTGGTGATTCAGAAGGAACCCCAACAGATATTGCTAGTGATGGCTAACTTTATTTCAGTCTGGAAGGCTCAGAGGTTGAGGGGTGGTAATTGCTGGTTATAGTATGACCAGAAATTTATGAAGTTGAAGTCAGTGATAAATACTCAAAAGTGGGAAGTTAGACATGCTAATACATATTTAGCCACCATGTGTGACAGGCTGAGTACACAAAATTAAGGGGGGTTAGCTGAAGGTGTGGCTGGTGGCAGGGCATGTTGGGCATTTAATTCTGTGAGGTGTTCTTGGCCCATGTGTTATTTTGCTCACATGTGATCTTTTTGTGGAGGAGAGCAGAGTAGTGCAAGGCATTGGTGTAAGGAAAAAGACAAGTTGGAAGGGGTTGCGACTTGGTACCCAGTCTTACAAAAGGAAGTGCAGCTGCTGATGTGTGGATGAGATGGAGGATAGAGGATTACGTGGTAGGCCAGGAAAAAACTTTTCTGAGAGGGACAGTGAAACTGACCAATGAATTCCCCTATTAAAGCTGAGGTATTATAGCTATTACACATTTCCTTGATAGGGGAAGGATGAGTGAGTTAATTTAAGTTTTTCAAGTAGGGTTTTCAATTCAATCAGATGCAATGAGTCTTAATAAGATTTGCAATAATCTTAAATCTGTTAAAGGGAGAGAAAATGTTTTACTAAGTTTATTGTACAAGGAGGTGAGCACAGTTAGGATTATGGGTCCATTGATTACACATGTGTTTAAGATGTTTGTGGTGCCACCGTTGGGTCTAGTAGGAAAAGGGAAACTGGGACAGGTCATTTACCACTTGTCTTTCCCTGAAGGGAATTCAGTGGATGGTGTGGTTAACTTATTTGCATATTTGAGGACCCATGGTTAGCAAAACTGGATATTGAGGCTACCTTTAGGTTTTTGCCAGTAGCTAAAGATGACTGGCTGAAACTCAGAATGTATGTTGATGGTTAGCTGCTTTTCCATATGACTATGCTGATGGGTTATGTGGAGCCTTGTGCACTTCTGAGAAGTTCAGCCAAGTTTTGCATTGGATTTGGAACCAGTGCATTGAAGGACAGAAGGGAGTAAATTATTTGGATAATTATTTTGTTAGTGGGAGAAGGTACAGATAGCAATGTTTGCCTAAAGATAAACTCAGTGACTTAAGGACCATATTGGCAGGTTGTTGGTTGGTAAGACTGAGAGATGGGATGGAGATGCTAAGACTAGTGACTTTTGTTTGTTGGGCAGTGTCCCTAGGATGCCTTTTCTGCAGGTTGGTAGCCTACCTTTTGAAGGGTGGTAAGAAGAAACACTCGAAATTGGCCCTAGGTGTGAGTGTGTGCATGTGTGTGCCTTCTGTGGAAGGTTGGGTGCCGGGCTGGCAATTTGACACCATAAAACTCCACTGCCAATCATGAGCGGACAGATGATCTGCTATGGTGACCCCTAACCAGGAAAAGCTAAAAGAAAAAGAAGAAGAAGAAGAAGAAACATACCTAGTTTATGTATCTATGGCATTGAAGCAGGTCTTGTGGATTTGGTTAAACTTTTCGAAATGTTACAATGGAATTTCAATGTGAAAGGATGATTGGGTGTTTGTAGTTGATTTGGACATGTTCACAGATGCAGCAGGTGGTCTAGGCATAGGGGCATATTTTTGTGGTGAATGGCTTGTAGTCCCCTGGCCTGTAGATTAGGATAAACAATCATCATCACCTCCATTTTTCCCATTTTCTACATGGGGTTGGGGTATCGTGTCAACTGGTCATCTTTCTTTCTATTCAGTCTCACTCTCCTACCATTTTTGAAACTCATGTCTGACTGTCTCAGGTCTTCTCTCACACAAATGAAGAGTGCTATTATGTTCACAGGTTCATAGGTGTTTACAAGGCTAATGATGACAAGGGCATCTTTAAGCCTAGCCATGTATCCCAAATCTCTGACAAGTTCTAGTACCCTTGTAAATGTAAGCAGGGGCTTGGGAGATGAAACCTTTACAACAGGGGCTTGGGAGATGAATCATTTACAGGCTGCCTGCATTCATTAGAGACACATGTGCCAAACCAGTGATGCCCTGTTACCCATCCAATTGTCCATGTTACATTTGAAGTGGGTTAGGGAAGAACTCTGCTTCACATGGATGGGGAGTAATTTCCAGAGACAGGATATTCTCTGAGATACATACCTATCTCTCCAGCAGGTCCTAGTTATATCACATGCAAGGTATAAGTCTTAAAAATGAGTAATTCTGGTGTTGTTTGTTTTGTTCATATGCAGGAGGTCCATTAGAGTGGGGTCTGACAATGCCCTGTATGCCAGACATAGATCTCCCCACAACAGCCTGGGGATAAGGCCTTGAGGCAGTCTGCATAGGACATATTACTTACTCCCTGTATTCTTTTAGTGAGGAACCTCTGTAGACAGTCCAATTGTTGGATTTGCCTACTTAGTTACATACCCGTGGTTATACTGTACTCAATGATAGGTGTGAAGAAAGCTGAATAGAGTGGACCGATGACTTCCCTGGACCTAGGTGTCATACCTTTGTTTATAAGTTGTACAGCATACAATTATTTCCTCCCTACTGTAGACACGTCAAATGTTAGATTACTATCTGTGTGTCTCCCTAAGTCCCTGACTACTGGGTCTACTCTAACGGGTGTGTTTTTGATATGATAGTTACCAGGGGTGGATGACTTCCAGAAGGATACTATTATGCATTTCTTGCCATTTAATTTTATCCCATGGCTCTGACACCAGTTGTTTGTCTGTTTCAGCCCTTCCTGGACAACATTTGTGTCAGTGTTGGATTCAATGACAGCTCCTAATTTGCAATCATCTGCAAATTTAGTCAGCCAGAGGCCATTGGCATTGGCCTTGACTTCAGAGAAATTAATGCCAAAAGGAGCGGTACCAGGACCCATCCCTGAGGGACTCCACTTGTGACTGGCCTCTTTGTAGAGGTGGACTTCCCATTTCTAACTTCCTGAGTTTTGTCTGTGAGCCAGCTGGCTATTCACCAGGTAATATAATTGTTTGTACCTAAGCTGTTGAGTTTGTCAACAATGCCTGAGTGGGGTACTTTGTCAAATACATTGGCCAGGTCAAGGTAGACAGTGTGAATCATTTTGCCCTCATCCGTTGCTTTTATGACCTTCTCAAAAAAGTCCACCAGGTTGAGTATGCATGACCTGCTCTTGAGAAAACCAAATTGGGTTGGGTTCAGAATCTGGAGGTTTACTATGTTTCTATTGATCATTTCCATGATAATTCTTTCCATCACTCTATATATGAGACTAGTGAGATTTATGGGTCTGTAGTTTACAGGGTCTGAAGATGGCCCATCTTTGTGCAGAGAAGACTTTTGGAGGGTACAGTTAAATAGCTGTTCCAGAGGGCCTGATATATCATGTTTCATGCTATTTATAAGGTATCCTGGGATATTGTCTGGGCCCATTAATGCAGTGTTCTTGGCCTTAGAGAGAGCATTAAGGGCCTGTTGCCTAGTGATAGCAGGAGGGCTTATACTTGATGGTATTTTCTGAATGAAGGTTGAGGGGGAGAGAGGGAAAAAGCTGAAGCTGAATTTGTTGGCCAGTAGGTTTGCTATAACTTCTGGGTCAGTATAGGTGGCTCCATTTACAACAAGCTCTGCACACAGTTGTGTATTGTTTTTGAAGTTGTGGCAATAACTTAAGAATGCTTTGTGGTTGTCCTTGGCCTGGGAGGCCAAATTTACCTAAGAGTTTTTCTTGGAATTGATGCCTGTTTGGGCAGCATCAGTGGTATGTCAGAAGGGGTTCAACTCTTTATGATCAAACATTTTTAATGTTGAATGAAAATACAGGCAATAATATTTTCAAACATACAGAAGATCGAACACACAAAAGTTCAACCCCTAAAAGATCAAGAAAGGAAAATGATTTCCTTTCCTGGTCTTCACACTAATACCCCCTCCCTAAATAATACTAGCCTCAAATTTATCTGAATAGTGTTAGTGTTAAGGGAAGTTTTTATTTTTTTAAGTTAAGGTGTAGGGTTAAAGTTGGTACAAGCGGCAGCGTTAGGATTATGGCAGAGTATCAACATGAGTAAAATATTCGTAAAGTAAAAGTAAGGGTCATTTAAAAAAAAAGAGGCTGACGAGTTGTTAGGGATTAAATGGTGTAAGAAAAGGAAGAGTCGGGATTAAAAGAGAGGGATGCATATATAGTTTGGAATAAAAATAGAAGTGTGTTTATAGGAAGGGAAAGGGTCTATGTCAGACGGTCTAACTATACATTGTTGAACGTCATCTCATCAACAATGCAGGCCCTCAACCCCCCCCCACACTAATTATATATACCAACTCTGAGATCACAGTACACTGGGGAGAAGGGGAAATTTCCTGATCCCCACTGTAATGTGATCTCAGAACAGTTCAACGGCCTGCACTGTCAATGAGATGATACATTTGACAATGTGGCCATTCCACTGTCTGACATAAATCTGGTGGGAAAAATTGTAATTGTAAGAAGATATGTAACTAGAGTTATATGGTACATTGGCATATCCATTCAGAGGCGAGATGCCCTTTTAGTTGTTCAAAGAAAATGTGTGGTTTAATTTCATTGCTTGTGGGTCATGGGTTTGAGTTCCATATCTTTGCCACATGGACGCTACACAGGGAATCAGCATGCCAACTAGCTGTAGAAGGTTCTGAACTTGTGATATTAGGCTTACAGATGGAACATATTTTTCAAACTGAGTGGATATTAAAGACCATAGTTTTGGCTTGAGTACAGTCTGAGTTTGATTTTTAGTTGATTAAGTATGAAGTAGTTGTGGGTTCTGTTTGTGACAACTGCTGAGAATTTCTCATGTTTTGTAAGCTGATTCAACCTTGTTTAAATTTGTTTTGTAAATGTCAACAAGAATAGAAGAAGAGTACAGAAGGCTTGTCAGCAGTAGGGTTTGAGTGTATTCGCCCAAGAAGTATCTGGTAAGAATTGTTTTGGTTTATAAGCATACCATGTTTTTTATGGGTTTTAGAGGTGACAATGTAGGAGAGACATGTTTTAGTGCAAAAGTACCTTCGCCATACAAGAAAAGAGACCTTTAAAACAACGGACATACAGAAGCATCCTTTGAAATTTGTATTAAAAAAATCAGTGTAAAGCAAACCAAAAGCAAACATCAATACCATTTTCTTATTACAATAACACACTTCAGGGCTGGTATTATAAGAAAATAAAGGACCTTCCAGGGGTCAGGAGGCAATTTACCTGTGATATCAGACTATATAACACTCTGGTGAATTAAGATGCAATAACTATACCCCTTACTTGAAAATGCTTTAAGTACAATAGGAAGAAGCCCACAAAATACTCACTTCACTTGTGTTATCAAGCTGTGCATAATATATCACAAAATCACTGCTTAAATGGAATCAGTACTGAATATATGACATTCATACAAAATACTCTCTATTCCATATATAGCCTGCTTATAGCAGTAAGAGTAAATGCTAAACACATCAGTACTGCCTGTCTCTGAAAATTCAAAGATTCATTATCTGCATGAACTTTGGCAATCAGTCTAGCATAAGAAGTATAGATGATCTTTTGCTAGATTATAACAATAAAATGGAAGGCAGTAAATGCCAAGCAGAGCAGTCGACTAACAGTCATTAAACACTTTCATCCAAGTATATAAAGGATTTCTTCAGTATGACTAACACAAACCAAATCACCGTTTAAACAGGAAATGGAACCAGCACATGACAAGCATACCTGTTGCCTTAAGGAAACTGGCACCTAAAAATATTACAATTTAAAACACTACCCATTAGTTTAAAACATAAAGTCATACAAAAACAAGGCATGGCTTGACCACAAAAAAGCAACATACAAATTAGAAGTTATGGACTTTAAATATTGTAAGTCCTCATTTTCAGCATAAACGTGATATTGATAGCATCATTTAAACCAGGTAGACAGTGTGCTGCAACATAAACCTGCCACCAACTTCTTTAATACTATGCTTACTTAAAGCAGTTTTACAATTCGTTGTTCTCTTATCATATTCACGCATATATATATATATATATATATATATATATATACATATTCCCTTAAAATGACTGAACAGTCTTACCTACATATAAAGCACTACAGGCATGGCAAACTGGTGCATATACCACAGTCTTAGTGCCACAGCTGGCCCTAGGAAGTTTATCAGTTGAAACATGTTTTTCCCCAACTTAACCAGGGTGTTCTCATGAAATATAAGGCACTGATTTCAATAATTACATTTCTTGGTACCCACAAAGCTTAAACCTCTAGTGTTCCCATTTTTCAAGCTATCTTTAGTATTCCTGGTCCTGTTATAAATGTAATGAAGATGAAGCCCCACCACATCCTTGATGTCAACAAAATGTGTTAGTGTCAATCAATGTTTTTCAATCACCCATTCCATCATACTGACTCCACTGGAATATTTACTAACAAGATTAGATAGACCCACATTACATTTAGGTTGGTCTTGGTTTCACTATACTCCCCCTTCAGGATTGGGGCAAACTGATCATCCCTTTCCTCACCCACTTCAACAGGAACTTTGTCCAATATACTTTGGAGGTATCTGCTGTCAATAAACAACCCTTTTAGATATCCAGTCTCTTCAATAAAGGTCTCATTTTCAGAAACTAATCTAGAGATGTGGACTATTTGGTGTTTAACCATGCTTCTCTTCTGATTTAATGTGTAACTACTCTGAAAATGTATACAACTGCTTAAGAATGTAATTTAGCTATACATTTTAGAGGAAAAACAATTTTCAGCAACATTTTTATATAACATGATATCCAAAAAGTTAATTGATACACAAGACTTTTTGTAGGTGAATTTCAGAAACTCAGTACTAGTGTTTAAAAATGTTACAAACTCATCTAAGGTTGAAATTGGATCTTTCCAATAAATAAAAATGTCATCCAAACATGCAAATAAATATCCCTGAAAGCAGCACACTTAGATTTAAACAAAACTTTAAGTTCTAAATATAGCAGGACAACATTGGCATAAATGGAGTCTGGTTTTTGTATGACTTTATGATTTAAACTAATGGGTAGTATTTAAAATTGTAGTATTTTTAGGTATCTGTTTCTTTAAAGTTAACTGGTATGTTTCTCATGAGTTGGTTCCATTTCCTATTTTTTAAAATAATACTAATTCTCCTATTGGACTTCAGAAAGAATCAGGACTCACATCACCCACTCATATTTAAAGGGGAAACAGTGTAGAGAGTGAGTAGCACCACATTTCTGGGTGCGTATATTTCTGAGGACTTAGCATGGTCAACAAATGCTAACCACATTGTGAAGAAAGCGCATAAATGCCTGAACTTCTTGCAGAAGCTGAGGAAAGCTAGTTTCCCTTCCTCTGTCCTCAAAATCTTCTATAGGGGTAACACTGAAAGCACCTTGACAAGTAATCTCACAGTCTGGTTTGGGAACTGCAAAGCCTCAAACTGAAAGGTCCTACAGAATGTGATGAAGGTAGCAAAGAAGATCACTGGATCCACACTTCCAGATCTGCAGGTCCTATATGAAGCACAATATATTGGCAGAGCCAGAAAAATAATAAGAGACCACACTCATCCTGCAGATGGACTATTCTTCTGGTTATCTTCAGGAAGATGATACCGTAGTATACATTGTAAGTCCTCCCGGTTTAGTAGGAACTTCTTCCTACATGCTATCAGACTGCTGAACTCTACAACATATCAATATCTGGTGACCAGAACAATCAGTAGTACAGCTAGTTTATTGTGCAATACATTCATCAAGCTGTTTTAAAAATGCAATCAGTAGTAACTGAACATTCTATACAATATACTTGTGCTATTCAGTATATTCTGTATGCATGTGCAATAATTGATTTTCCACACGTGCAATATTTGATGAAAGCTGCTACCAGTGTTACAGATGTATCTCAGTTCTTGTCAGTCTTGTTTAGTATATGTATATGTTATTGTACTCTTATATGTCCTTGTTATTCTCTGTAGTTGTATGTGATATATGCACTTGGAACAAAAGCAATGTAATTTAGTTTAACTCGCACAGTTTGTGAGTCTGAATGGCAATAAAGTTTACTTTGACTTTGAATTAGAAAGGCATGACCCTTACAGCTATTGTATTTATTTCTCAATTGTTTTGCTCATTATGACATTTTCTAAGTACTGAAATATTATATGCATTTCATTGTATTTCATTACCGGGTAGTCAGATGCATTATAAGAGGATAAAGTACCAATGTGAGGTATTAAGTCACTGGTCTAAAGATTTTCTAAGTGTATGAATGCATCTCATAGCTGGAGTGGACCATAGTGCATATATAGAGTACCACATAGCAGTTTTAAATCATTAGGACATGCATGTACAGTGAAAAGGCGGTATCAATCCATGCTGTTCATATATGGACCATTTGGTATTTACTGATGTTATCAGTGGACAAAATATCATTAGGACATTGATGTGAGATATTTAGGTAATAATGGGAATTTAATTCTTATATAAAATAGACTAAGGCATGACTAAAATCCCCAAAATGGCCTAGAATAAAGACTGCAATACCAAAAGAACAATTCTACAAGTACCAGCTCTTCAGAGAAGACGCAGACACAGTCAAATTCTATTTACAGCTGTTCATTTTTAATAATCTACACAAGACTTTATCAGAATCTGGCAAACGACTCAAACATACTTTCCCAGAGTCAGTAATCTTCCATGCAGGAATAGCTTATTCTAGCATGGAAGGGACCGTTCCAGTGCAGCATGGCAGCGCACCATGCATATTCATGAAGGTGTGCTGCAGTGCAGTAAAACGGGCAAAGTTCTGTGTATGAGTGCAGAGGGTGTGTCTGAGAGCAGTGCTCTCACAATACACATGCCCCTTGCACACCAGAATTGCTGTACAGCAATTTAAATAGAGTGAGAATGCTTCTAACACCCCCAACCCGACAGGGTAAGAAATCTGGGCAAAGCCATAAGGGATACTTGCCCCTACAAAGCCAGAAGGTTGATAGAATAACAGGTTTAGCATTAGCATAAATTTTCATCAGGGTATGAATCATACAACATGCTCCTCTCAACCCATCAGAGTAAGGAATCTGGACAAAGCCATAAGGGGCAATCATCCCTACAAATCCAGAAAGTTGATAGAATAACAGATTTAGCATTAGCATGAATTTTCAGCAGGGTATGAAGTACATAACGCACACCTCCCAACCCATCAGAGTAAGAAATCTGGACAAAGGCATAAGGGTCAATTGTCCCTTACAAACCCAGAAAGTTGATAGAATAGCAAGATTAGCATTACCATGGATATTCTGAAGGGTACAAAGTCAAAAACACAACAAATATATATTTTTTTCACATATGCAATAAAGTTTAAGCATAGCTGCGTGGGTGTGCCCATTGCTTAGCTATGCTTAGCCCAGCTGAAACGGCAAAATATGTTAAATAGCAATAGACATTCTGCATAAGCAGAAGTCCAATAGTGTAGTGGTTAAAGCATACACCTTGCATATAGCCATTCATGGTTTGAGCCTCACCAAAAACATTTCCATTTTGTATGTGCAAACATTGCAATTTTAATTTATTTGTATATTTATTTATGAAGTAGTTTATATTTCTCAACCAGAGTAGTGTATTAGACCCAGATGTGAGGTGTCAGTGTAATAAAGTAGTGAATACAGTATAGTCACACAATAATAAATGTAATTGCAGCACATTGGGGGATCTCTGGGAAGGTAAATAAATCTATATTATGTAATGAATGATGACTCAATCCCATACAGGTGGTAGTCCAATAAAATAAAACATAAGCAATGATAAGCACAGTACAGCTATGCTAACCGGGTTTAAGCATTGTGTACATATGAATACTAAGCAATAAGTAGCCCAACTAAGTGGATTTGCCCATTGGTAAGCAATGCTGAACCTTCCCCTTTAAGCACTGCCAACCATAGCTAAGCAGGTTTGCCCGTAGCTTAGCTTAGCTCAGCATTTTCAAAACTGTCCAGTCACAGCAAAGGGCAGAAAATTGGCTATATTTAAACCCTGCAGGCAGGAATACAGCTCATAACTGGTGGTAGCTCTCTACTGTAGGCCGTATGGGAGGTGTTGGAGAGGGCATGTGCTTTTGGGTGCAGTGCTGGGGCATACAGGAGTCCAAGGTCATGGTAGGACTCCTGGTAAAAAAAACATGATGTGAGACTGCTGCAGGACAAGCACTAGGGCTCTCAATATAAAGCAGAAGCCTGGGAAAGTCTCGCCCGTGATCTCTCCAGTGCCACTGGTATCCCTCAGACAGGTGAGCAGGTCCAGCACCACTATGCTGACTTGAAACAGAGGAAGAGGGAGCTCTTGGAACAGTGGGTCCAAGAAGCAAGACAGAAGGGTGATGTCCCAGCAGTGTGTAAGTATTCATAGCAATAACTGTTTACCAAAGTCCAGCCTGTGTCTGTGATGGATAGGTATGCCTAAATGTTTCTCTATTTTTATTACAGCTCCAGCTGAGTGGGTTATGAAACAGAAAGCCATTGCCAGTAGATTGCAAAGGCTGCATTGCAAGGATGGTGAGTAACAATCTTGCTTGTAGTAGTCATACCAAATAAATATAAAGGAGTCGAATGTTACCTGGCAGTATAAAAATGTGTATGGTTTGTACTGAATAAACAAGACAATATGACAGTAATAGTCCCAACTATGTCATATTTAAATAAAAATGTAACTGCCTGGCAATAAAGTTCTAAATCTTGGACTGGTTGTGTTTACTTTGGTATGGTATAGTATGACATGTTGCATTCACCAAGATCTGATATCTGAATAGTAATGTTGTGCTAACCACTGTTTCCCACACTGTGCTACATAAAAAATATGTCTAGGAATGTCTGTATAAGAATATTGTAATTACAAGGCAGATTGTACAACCAAGTGAGACTTAGACAGAAAACATTGAAGAAAGTGGCAATAGTTTCTTAATAGCTCACTGATGAAATGTAAATTGTTGTATTTGTAGCAGACACTGCCATGGTTCAAATCCCAGGAGTGGTAGTAAGCTGTATGCATAATTTTAAATAGGATTTTGGGAATATGTGTAGAAACAGTCAGGTAGTGTTAACAAACATTCCCCCCACAGGTCTTCTATGTAAGAGAAGTAGAAAGTACTGTGTAGACTCACCGAACACTCCAAAGCCCAAGTCTCAATTCCACTGAGAATACAAAGTCCAACTCGATGTGAATGAAAAAATACAAATTTATTTTAAGCCGTTAAAACCATACGCTATTCGTCGGCTAACAGTTCGACTTTTTCAGAAAGAACAAACAAGCAAATAGTGGCTCCCCTTCATTGAGAAAATTTAAACAGTTCACTGATTGAGAATAGCAAGTCACATGATTGAACCTCATCTGAAGTCCCAGCACTAAAAAAGCACTAGGGAAACAATGAACAACTAAATGCTCCTGTAATAATAATACAATACCAAAATGTTAAAACCATATTGCATGGAAAACAGATTGCCAGATAAAACAGTGTGTAAATACACACTTGACAAATCTAAGACATGTAAGTAAATAAAGGTTTTGATTTTGATCATAAAATATGAATATTTGAGAACATTTAAAGATAAAAATCAGGCAGCTGTGTAAACCCCCACTGCCAAGTTTGGAAACTGAAAAAAATTTTTTTTTTAATTTTTAAAAAACAGAACACACTGCCTGTTGTGGAAATGGTCCATGGGGCCAGATAGCCTCACACCAAAAATGGTAGAAAAAAAACCTTCTCCTTTGAGAATCTGAAGTAAGACAGCTGTATCCATAAGCTATAAAAAATATTATTGTTACTGTTTCGCCAGACGTATGCATGTCCTAACTTGAAACTACTATCCTGTGGCAATGACAAATTGTCAATGTAGCTAATGCACATTGCATTTTAACTCTTCTTAATACTACTACTCCAGTGTAAGTTTGAATAACAAACTCAGGGGTGTAGTTAGTCACTGCCAACCTCCACTCTATTCCATTCTATTGAACACGCTTCCGAGAAACTGGTGCCCCCGAACCCTCTCCACTGTCGCCAGACTAACTAGATGACACTAAATAGTGTCTACTACAAGAACATAGTCCGGCAAGAAGTGGACCAAACTGGCAACACTGTACAATACATGGAGCCAGTACCTACTGCCTCCCCTTCTTCCGTATAGACCCTTACTGAGTCCTGTAAACCCACCTAAGCGTGTAATCTGGGCTTTTATTTTAGCCATGTATTGGAAACTTGAATCCTGCTGCTAAATAGAAGTAAAAATATAATAACTCAGGTGACATAACCAGCTAAAGCCTCAAATGATGTTCGTAATTCAAAAAAATAAAGGGACTGACTATTAGTAACAAGGAAATGTGAAAGACATGTACAAACCCCTCCAGAATGGAATGATATTGCTACGGGTCATCTCTTGAGCCTCTTTAACTTCAATAAGCAAGCCAGGTTCAAAGAACCATTTAGGCCAGGCACATGACATGCATCCAGCCTTAATTGCCACCACAGTTCCTTACTTTCTAAATACAAGGGAGTGCAGCCTCCCTTTGGGTTGGAACTAACCTGGTCTATAACACTAAATGTGAAACTGTGGCCTAAGTTTTCCATGACATGTTTGGCTAGAGCATTCTCCATTTTGCCTTTTCTGATGG
The DNA here is from genome assembly GCF_019279795.1 of Protopterus annectens. NCBI lineage: Eukaryota > Metazoa > Chordata > Ceratodontiformes > Protopteridae > Protopterus > Protopterus annectens. The sequence goes on along the minus strand of NC_056737.1, from coordinate 348,291,116 downwards.
CATACAGGTGTTCATATATACGATCTTGTAATCTTCTGTCTGTCTTGCTTACATAGAAAGCAGGACAGCAGACACACTGGACTAAGAACACTACCTGTGTACTGTCACAGTTGAATTTGCCTACCAAGTGGAAGACTACCTCATTAATGGAAAACCTTGACCCTGTTTTTATGTATCCACAATATCAGCACATGGAGCATTTGTACATGCCCTATCTGTTACTGTGGATCTTGGGTTTTCTTTCCAGTATATCCTTGGTATTCGAACCTCTCCTGTGGACTACCCTGGGCGGGTCTACAAACACCTTATGTGTGGACTCATCCTGCAGGATCAAGGGCCAGTTCTTCATGACTGTTGTAAAAATGGCTCTGGCATCCATAGTTATAAGTTATAATCAAAGTTTGGAATGAGTAAGGTGCCTTTTCTATACTCTCTGATCTTGTTGTCATAGTTCCACCCCCCTGACTAAGGATAGGTTCATAGAAACCTGAGAATCTCTTAGATTGGACCTCTTCCACTAGGTCTGAAAATAGGTCATGTGGGTATCCTCTGCTGATAAAGAGATCAGCCATGAAATTACATTCCACTAAAAAATCAGGGTCTCTAGATATCATCCGTGCTGCCCATACAAGTTGGCCTTTGAGAATGGACCTTTTCTGTTTTATGGATGGGAACTGTCAAAATTAACGTAGCTATTCGAAAAGGTATCTTTTCTGTGTATTTTGGCTACGTAGCTCCTAGAAGTCAAATCCTTCCTTAGATCCACATCTAAGTAGGTGATACTGTCCTTAGATGTGCTGTGGGTAAATTGTAGAAATTCAGTGGAGGAGTTGAAAAGTTGTACCATAGATCTAACAACATTTTCTCCCCCTCTAATGATGATAAAAATATTGTCAAGGAACCGAGTGTACATAAGTACAAAGTCCATGACTGAACTGTTGTTCATAACAAATTCCCTTTCCCAATAGGCCATTACCATATTGGCCACACTTACCCCACAAGGAGAACCCATTGGTACTCCTACTTGTTGAAGATAGAATCTATTATTGAAAGAAACGTAATTGTTGGATAGAATAATATCCAACAATTCACTCACCAATTGGATCTCGGTAGCAGGGGCTAGTTTAAGGGACATCAAGAAAGGGATCCATGCCTAAGTAGTTGATTCCATTTAAAAAAAAATATGTGGCTACTGAATCTCAAATTAGTAAAGATTCTTGGTCTTTTCTAGCCAGATTCAATTCTACACCTTTTTGTGAGGATAGTTATTTTTTAACTGTTGATGTAAAGGATTTATATACTTCCATCCCTCACTCAGTGGCCTTGGAATGGATCCCTTCCTTGATGTCCCTTAAACTAGCCCCTGCTACTGAGATCAAATTGGTGAGTGAATTGTTGGATATTCTTCTATCCAACAATTATGTTTCTTTCAATAATAGATTCTATCTTCAACAAGTAGGAGTACCAATGGGTTCTCCTTGTGGGGCAAGTGTGGCCAATATGGTAATGGCCTATTGGGAAAGGGAATTTGTTATGAACAACAGTTCAGTCATGAACTTTTTACTTATGTACACTCGGTTCCTTGATGATATTTTTATCATCATTAGAGGGGGAGAAAATGTTGTTAGATCTACGGTACAACTTTTCAACTCCTCCACTGAATTTCTACAATTTACCCACAGCACATCTAAGGACAGTATCACCTACTTAGATGTGGATCTAAGGAAGGATTTGACTTCTAGGAGCTACATAGCCAAAATACACAGAAAAGACACATTTTCAAATAGCTATGTTCATTTTGAAAGTTCCCATCCATACAAACAGAAAAGGTCCATTCTCAAAGGCCAACTTGTACGGGCAGCACGGATAATATCTAGAGACCCTGATTTTTTTAGTGGATGTAATTTCATTGCTGATCTCTTTATCAGCAGAGGATACCCACATGACCTAGTTTCAGACCTAGTGGAAGAGATCCAATCTAAGAGTTTCTCAGGTTTCTATGAACCTATCCTTAGTCAGGGGGGTGGAAATATGACAACACGATCAGAGAGTATAGAAAAGGCACCTTACTCATTCCAAAGTTTGATTATAACTTATACTATGGATGCCAGAGCCATTTTTACAACAGTCATGAAGAACTGGACCTTGATCCTGCAGGATGAGTCTACATGTCAGGTGTTTGTAGACCATCCCAGGGTAGTCTACAGGAGAAGTTCAAATATCAAGGATATACTGGAAGGAAAACCCAAGATCCACAGTAACAGATTGGGCATGTACAAATGCTCCATGTGCCGATATTGTGGATACATAAAAACAGGGTCAAGGTTTTCCATTAATGAGGTAGTCTTCCACTTGGTAGGCAAATTCAACTGTAATAGTACACAGGTAGTGTACTTAGCCCAATGTGTCTGCTGTCTGCTTTCTATGTAGGCAAGACAGACAGAAGATTACAAGATCATATAGATTAACACCTGTATACCATCAGAAAAGGCAAAATGGAGAATGCTCTAGCCAAGCATGTCATGAAAAACTTATGCCACAGTTTCACATTTAGTGTTATAGACCAGGTTAGTTCCAACCCAAGGGGAGGCCACACTCCCTTGTATTTAGAAAGTAGGGAACTGTGGTGGCAATTAAGGCTGGATGCATTTCATGTGCCTGGCCTAAATGGTTCTTTGAACCTAGCTTGCTTATTAAAGTTAAAGAGGCTCAAGAGATGACCTGTAGCAACATCATTCCATTCTTGAGGGGTTTCTACATGTCTTTCACATTTCCTTGTTACTAATAGTCAGTCCCTTTATTTTTTTTAATTACGAACATCATTTGAGGCTTTACCTGGTTACGACACCTGAGTTATTATATTTTTACTTCTATTTAGCAGCAGGTTTCAAGTTTCCAATACATGGCTAAAATAAAAGCCCAGATTGCATGCTTAGGCGGGTTTACAGGACCCAGTAAGGGAATATACGGAAGGAGGGGGGGCAGTAGGTACTGGCTCCATGTATTGTACAGTGTTGCCAGTTTGGTCCATTTCTTGCTGGGTTATGTTCTTGTAGTACACACTATTCAATGTCATCTAGTTAGTCTGGCGACAGTGGAGAGGGTTCGGGGGCACCAGTTTCTCGGAAGCGTGTTCAATAGAATGGAATAGAGTGGAGGTTGGCAGTGACTAACTACACGCCTGAGTTTGTTATTTAAACTTACACCGGGGTAGTAGTATTAAGAAGAGTTACAAAGCAATGTGCATTAGGTACATTGACAATTTGTCATTGCCACAGGATAGTAGTTTCAAGTTAGGACATGCATACGTCTGGCAAAAAGTAACAATAATATTTTTATAGCTTATGGATACAGCTGTCTTACTTCAGATTCTCAAAGGAGAAGGTTTTTATCCACCTTTTTTGGTGTGAGGCTATCTGGCCCCGTGGGCCATTTCCACAACAGGCAGTGTGTTCTGTTCTTTAAAAATTAAAAAAACATTTTTTTTCAGTTTCCAAACTTGGCAGTGGGGGTTTACACAGCTGTCTGATTTTTATGTTTTAAATTTTCTCAAATATTCAATTTTTATGATCAAAATCAAAACCTTTATTTACTTACAAGTCTTAGATTTGTCAAGTGTGTATGTACACACTGTTTTATCTTGCAATCTGTTTTGCATGCAATATGGTTTTAACATTTTGGTATTGTATTATTATTACAGGAGCATTTAGTTGTTCATTGTTTCCCTAGTGCTTTTTTAGTGCTGGGACTTTAATTCAGATGAGGTTCAGTCATATGACTTGCTATTCTCAATCAGTGAACTGTTTAAGTGTTCTCAATGAAGGGGAGGCACTGTTTGCTTCTTTGTTCTTTCTGAAGAAGTTGGACTGTTAGCCAACGAAAAGCGTATGGTTTTAACGGCTTAAAATAAATTTGTATTTTTTCATTCACATCGAGTTGGACTTTGTAGTCTCAGTGGAATTGAGACTTGGGCGTCGGAGTTTTTGGTGAGTCTACACAGCATTTTCTAGTTATTTTAGGTTTGTCAGAAGTAGAAAGTAGCTATAAGCTGCTTGAATTATACACTGTGTACAAATATTCCACTGCCCAAACCAAGGCCTTAGGGTATTGTAATAATACCTGTAGAGTAATGATTAGAGCAATAAGCATTAAAGTTGTGAGCACTGCAAGGATATACAAGTTGTTAATTGACATATCTCCCCACCACCACCACCATATCTGCAACAGTAGTCTAAACACACAAATCAATGGGTATGTTTTACACCAACACTACTGTTGGGACATATGTCCTATTGTTCAACAAATACTGAAATGTGTTTTTATTAATGTTCCATGTTGAAATACTATCATTAGTGGCCTGTTGCTATCAGTGTAACCTGCATGCTGTTGTAATGGCCACTGTGATTCCATATATGCATGCGTTCTATTTGCTATGCAACTGTTCCAAATCTGTTGTTTTGTGTTAATGGGAATATTGGTGCATGCTGTTATAACTAATCCTGGATTGTGATGTCTATTATTAAACCACATATGTTCTAAAACTGCAACACCATAGCATGTTTGGGAATGCCAGTCCCAGCAGACCCACCTCTCCCACCTCATCTGGCCATGGCACTGGGCCCCAGCATGTCTGGGACCCATCCCTGGACCTCCTCATCTCCTGGTCCTGCACCACCTTCAAATGGAACCGCCTCAGGGGATGAGGATCACCCTCCCCCCGCGGGAGCAGGCGCGGACATGGTTATCAACACCAGAAGCCAGGTCTGGTTATTGGTGTGTAGCGAGCTCCAAAAGGAGTTTGGATATTTGCTACACCAGCTTGAGAGCTGCATGGCACAATTACAGGGTCATCCTGACCCTCCTGCTCAGTCCCCAGCACAGCCACCTTTGGGGATGTGAAGGTGCTGTGGTGATTGCCCATGGGTGGGGACTTCAGTCCCACTGTTTCCATTTGGGTGCTCATGAGCTTCTAATTTCCAAACACCCCTCCCCGTCCAAGGTGTTTACCCCCCACATGTGTCATATACCATCCCTGTATGCTGTCTTGTCTGTCTTGTCTGTCTTCCTATCTAACCTACCTCCTCAAATATACTTACTATCCTTCACCAACATCCCACTCTCACCTTAAAAAAAAAAAAGGGCAATCTGTTCCCCCTATGAAATTTCGCCCCATACATAGCTGTCCATTTCGCATGTGTCCACTGGACACATGTGATCTTGTCTAATTGGCATCGCAACACATTATTGTTGTCTTCACCCCTCTCCCAGGGGTTTGAGTGTCCAAATATACATCCAAATTCAGTATATATGCACAGCTGTTGCTGTAGAAGAAATTGATAGCTATGGACCTTCCTTGCCCGTCCTACACATCCCTAGCTACTTTCCCTATTGTCTTTCCATCTGATTGCCCCCTTTTTCACCACTTTACTATCACCCCTTTTTTCTTTTCTTTTAAAAAAATTAGCACAGGGTAAGCTCTTTTAAGCAGTAGTAAGTGGGATTAAGCCACTTTGCATGGCACTAAGCAATGCCTGCACAAATTAAGAACTTTTAAGGCTAATTGTCTGTAAGCATATTTAACCGGGAGTTAGCATTGCTTACCGCTGCACAAACCCGCTTACAACTGCTTAAAAGCACCTTAATCACTCTGTATCCAACAGCCCTTGTTCTGCCCAGCAGCAAAATAACCAGCCCTTGCAAGTCTTGAAACCAGGACGCTGCACAATATTGCCAAAGGAACTTACCACTAAGCCATCTGAGTTGTAGGTACATCTGATGTTTTTTCAAACATATCATGCAGCATAGTCATGCAACAGTAGGGAAAATGTATTACACAGAAGTTATTTGCAAACAGTAAAAGTGCTGCAAACTACCATACCTGAAGTAACCTGGCTGATTGATTTTCCTGGGCTAGCTACAGGGCACCATATTTAAACTCCCATCCTCCCAGCAAGGACCCAACAGTCCCCAGCTAAGTGTGCACACCAGTAAGTACTTCATTTATGTATATTGCCTCTAAACTTGCTTTTATAAAACTGGTTTACCTTGTAACATTTGTTATATTGCCTGTATTTTGTAGTTGTTAATGTTGGTTTACCCTGTAACAGTAGTCATACTGCTTTTGTTTTTTGTATGTTAATGCTACAGACCGATGTGGCTGACTGAATGTACCTGACTTGCTATGTGTTAGAGTTTACAAATGCGGGCTTGTTAAAGGATTAGCTTATGTGATTGTTTGCTAAATCACAATTATTTGCCCATAAAATAAGAGGATTCATTTTTATACAGAACTAGTAGTTTACAATGTTTTATTGGTAGCTGCCTACATCTAGCAACACATGCTTTAGTCAGATAATAGCAGGTATGTGACTGCTGCTTTCATAAGTGCATAAATATAATTTGCATCCTCTATGTTTTAGCTACTAGTATATGCATGTTTAATAAATTAGCAGATGTGAATGGGACTCTGAGTTAAGGCTGCCGACAGAAAGTGTTCTCTGTTCTGTCATCCACCCCCTTACACAGTGCAGCCTTCCATCTCCTTAAAATTATATCTTGCATGCTCCTATTACTCCAGTAATATGCCTTAGACTTCCTGATCTTGTATAGAGAGTGTGTTACTCCATATTATATAACATGTGGTAACAGCTGAACCCTGCAAGAACTTGCATAGCTACTAAAGCTGTTACTATATTATAAGAAAGTAATTTAAAAGCCAGTATATTTTTGCTTGAATGATGGAAACTTGGTTTTCATTTCTTGAAAGGCTCTCCACTGTGTACGAGTTATTAATGCTGTCATTGTTACCTGTCAATCATACAGAAAAGCTAACTGAATTCCAAACATTGTACTTATGTTAAATGTCTGAAACTCAGCATAGTAGATACAAGGTGTTAGGCATTGTGTAACTAATGCCTCATATTCTATCTAACTCCAGTACACTACTTTCAGCCACCTAATATTTCTAATATTTCTTATATTGTCTCTTCCCTTACAGAACAGTTTCCACAGTTAACTTCACCCACAGGAAATCCCCTCAATTGCAAACTGAAGCTGTTTTAGGCAAGCATCAACCTAAACATTTGAGAATAAATGTTTCAAAAGTAAATGTACATACCACCAGAAATAATTAATTATTTTTACTAATATAGTCAACAAACACTCCACATAGCTAATGTGGATATATCCTTAAGCTTTTAATCTGCTGTAAAGGTAGTGCACACTTGCAGGGACAACTGGCTCTACCCCCACCCCTGCAGTGTAGACTTTATTCCAAGCTATACCACTAGGTGGCAGCATTACTTCTAAATCAATCACCAGCTGCTTTTAGGTCTCACTGAGCAGTTTTAAAATAAATCAAACACACAGGTTGTGACTGTTACTCCTTATTGGAAGTAACTTAAAACGTTTGTTTGAGTGGAGAAAACAATTGGAGAAAAACCTACACATTTGCTAATAACAACCAAACCCAGGGACACAGAAGTTATTTGCAAACAGTAAAGGTTCTGCAAACTACCATACGTGAAGTAACCTGGCTGGTTGATTTTCCTGGGCAAGTTCCACCTGGTTTTGTGCGGCCCGCTCCATTTGCCCTCGCTATTGCTTGGGCTCACTTTGCTCTCCTACCCTGCCCCCATTCCCACCCACCCCTGACTCAATTTCCTTTATAGTTAGCTGCACTTCCTCCACCCACTTCACTAGTCAATCATACAATGCAACACACCAACACCTCTTTAAATCCTCATCCCCTTAGTACTCACACTCTTGCACCATTCCTATAGTCTTTCATCACCCTCTGAACTAACAATCTCATCTATCTCACACTACTCTAATTACTAATATGCCTACTATTCTTAATATACTATTTCTCCTCCTTTCAACTACATTACTCTTTCTCTCAGTTCTCATATGCTATCAAAGCACTACTGTTATACACACCAAATCACCCACACTCACTTTATCTCCAAACCACAACACATCTACCTTTACTCGCATTTCCCCCTATCTGACTTTACCATTATTGCCACGCATAGATTCAAATACTTCCTTACACATAAACAGCATGTCAACCACAAAAACAAATATCCACACATTCACCCAATCTCTCCAATAATCAATTTCATATTATCCAACCTGTTACTATCAGGAGACATCCACACTAACCCAGGTCCTAACAATTCTCCTCAAAATACTTTCAATACCACTACCACCTCTGTGCTCTCTTCTACATCTCCATCATCCATTACTAATACTATGCCCAAAAAAGACTCACCCTCTCATCTATAAATATTCAAAGTATAGTTAAAAAAAACAACACACTACATGCTTGGATCACTCAACATAAACCAAACATACTTGCTTTGTGTGAAACCTGGTTAAAACCAAGTATTTCTAATTTTGAAATTCTTCCCCCTAGCTACACTATCCTCTGGCATGACAGAATTTCAAAATGAGGAAGGGGAGTAACAATCATGTATTCTAACTGCCTGTCTGTCTCCCCTATCTCTTTTCTCATATCTGACTTTCTCCCAGCTGAGATACTTTTAGCTGACTTTAAACTTAGCCACCACAAAAAAACTTGTTATTGCATCAATTTATATCCCTACTGGAAATAATGTCCCCATTTTAGAACACTTTCTATCCTGGATATCTGAAACTATTCCTTATGAAACCATCATACTAGGAGATGTCAATATTGACTGGCTGCAGATCAATAAAGAATCACCTTCTACCTCTCTCAACCTGTATGGATTCACACAGCTCATTTCTTCTCCTATCCACCTTCAGAAATTTTCCTCTACTGGTTCACTTATTGACTGGATAGTAATATCTCACTCCCAACATTACCATAATCCAACCACTCTACAAGACCCATTAGGTGACCACATACCTTTACTAGTTCACAGAAACTCTGAACACCTGCATAAAGCAAAACAATATAAGGTGACCCGTGATCTATCTAGCTATTCTCCTGACTCACTTAATCACTTCCTCTCTACTATAAACTGGTCCTTTCTCTCTAATCTCACACTCAATGAAGCAGTCTTACACTTCAACAAAATCTTTCTATCCATCCTCAACTCCCTTGCCCTCACTAGGAAAACTCACATCAAATTTAGATATGTCCCATGGCTAACTAAAACTACCCTTACACTCATGAAGACCTGAGATAAAACATGGAAAGGTGATAATACCTCTTCCAACCTTATCTCTTACAGGGAACTTAGAAACAAAGCTAAGAAACAAATCAATCTTGATAAAAAGACCTATTACCAATCCTCACTTAACAATCCCAACTGTAATCCTAAAAAATTCTGGAACTCTATTAATAAATTTCTCTCACCTAGTACTCCTACCCCACCAACTCCTTATTCTGACAAGGCACCTCTGGAAATAGCAACCCCTTAATAAGTTCTTCATTGAAACCATTGAAAACTTAGTAGTGACTAACTTCTCCAACTGCACCTCTTTCAATCCATCTGCATCTTCATCCACCTCTGATTCACCTCTCTCACCCTCTCTCTCATTCTCACTATCACCTGTTCCCACCTCTTATATCAGGTTGCTCTTAACTAAACAAAAATCTGTGTCATCCTCAGCTGGTAACCTTCCTCCATTATTCCTTAAACATGCAGCTACATCTCTAGCTTACCCCATATATATCCTGATTAATAGAACCATAAAAGAAGGCAAAGTCCTTGAAATTTGAAAGAAATTTTTGTAGTACCTCTTCATTAAGGAGGAAACTACACTGAGCCAACCAATTTCAGACCAATTGCCATACTGTCTCCACTCTCCAAAATACTGGAAAAGTGTATCCATAAGCAAGCACTTAATCATATGCTACAAGAAAACCTACTCACACCAACTCAACATGGCTTTCACCCCACACATAGCACAGCTACTGCTCTTTTATATTTTACTAATAACATTGCTCAAGTCAGGGATAATAGCAAAATAGCATTGTCCCTCTTTCTGGACCTGTCAAAAGCATTCAACACCATATCTCATACCATACTTCACCATAAACTCTCCAACCTAGGCTTCTCAAACTCCACCACCTCCTGGTTCTGTGGTTACCTCACTAATAGACACCAGGCTGTTAGATGGAACTCTTCCTACTCCCCCTTTCTAGCAGTTAGGACAGGGGTCCCACAAGGATCAATACTGGGCCCACTCCTCTTCAATGTATTTACCAATGACCTTTTCTCATCCTGCCCCCAGTCTAATCTTATTCAGTATGCTGATGGCTCGACCATCATCAACTCTGCTGACAACATAGTAAACCTTAAATCCCTTACACGAAACTCACTCCGCTCAGTTGAAAATTGGCTACAATCCAACCAACTCCTGCTAAATGTGAGCAAAACTAAGCTACTACTTTTTCCACCTAAAAATCTGGAACATGCAAAACAGAACTTTTCACTAACATCCCTAAATGGAACTAAAATTTCTGTTGACACCCAAACAATATTCCTTGGAGCAATAATTGATGATGAACTTAAATTCAACCATCACATTCATAGCTCAATAAAAAAATACCAAAAACTAGGTCTGCTTTACCATCACAAAAACTTTCTTCCCTGTGCATCCAGGCCATTCCTTGCCCAATCCCTGTTTCTACCATCCCTACTCTATCCTTCACCTATTCTTACCCATATACAGAGTAACCTAATATCCAAACTAGAAACCACATATAACAAAGTAGCCAGATTTGCTGCAAATCAACCTTACAAATCCAGTCACTGTCTCTCATTAAAGGCTTTACACTGGCCTGAATTTTCCAACTTACTGGCTCAATCCCAACTCCTTATAGCCCACAATATACTAAACAATCCTAAATCCTGCCCATCCCTTGCAAATTCTCTGACACTTTATACTCCTCAATGCCCACTAAGAAGTACTAATCAATACTTTCTTGAAGTTCATAAGCCAAACAAAACCTTTGGGAAAATACTATATTGTCACAGTTGCAAAAAATTGGAACACACTCCTTTTAGTCATTAGACTAATTAAAGACAAAAATGCTTTCAAGAAACAGCTTAAATCTTTTTTCCTATCAAATTGGATATGTTCATGTTCTAAACTAATATCTAAGAAACATTCAGGGATAACCTAACTTAACTGTATCTCTTCTAGCTCTCTCTTTTACTACTACCTACACATTTCTTTTTCTTCATATTCCATACTAGTTAGCTCATGTTACACTCAATTCCCATAATCCCTTATTACTGTTTTTTAATTTATTAACTTCCAAAGTTCACAGAACTTTATCTGCATATTTGATTACTTCATGCCTAATACCGTGGTTCAGCAATGTATTGACCTTAATCTTACCATATTTCTGCTTAGTTTCTTGCCATATTACTTGAAAATTTCCATATATGCATTTTATTGTATTTCTATCCATTCTATATATTCCTTTATTGCATGTTATGTAATTACTTCAGAAGTATGTATACTTAAAATGTGATCTGTTTCGGGGGGGGGGGGGACTTTTCTCCTTGGGTCTCTGCTGAAAAAGGGCTTCTAAGAACCCAAACAGACTAACCTAGTTAACAAATGTAAAAAAAAAAAAATATATATATATATATATATATATATATATATATATATATATATATATACATATATATATATATATATATATATATATATATATATATATATATATACATATATATATGTGTGTGTGTGTGTGTGTGTGTATATATATATATATATATATATATATATATATATATATATATATATATATATATATGTATATAGATAGATAGATAGATATAGGTATGTACTGCATTCAGACATCGGATCCACACTCTGATCCTTTTACTGCAACAGATCTGACCAAAGGCTGTGTAAATGGGGGTGAAGGGGCCCAAACTAGGGACCTCTTGCAATTATTGCCCTTATTCCTTCCTTCACAGCAGAACTGTTCTGCCTTGCAACAAAATAATAAGGCCTGCCAAGTTCTGGACCCAGGGCCTTGTAAACTATGATCAAAGCAATGTACCATTGCACCATCTGAGCCCTACAAAATAGTGATGACATCCCAAACATATCAGTTAGTACAGTCATCCAACAGCAGGGAAAGGAGTCTGTAGAATCAGTCAGGTAGTCTATATATACATGTATATATGTATAGATATGCATATATGTGGACAAATACGACAGCTACAAAGACATGCAATCAGAGAGTCATGCTGCATACTGGAATTCTAAATCTGGAAACTCACTCACTGGAAGTATACCTTAAAATGGGGAACAATGACATTTGTGCTGTAACAGAGACCTGGATAAAGACAGCAGGAATCACCCCTGCAGTCCCAGCTTATAATTAATTCCACAACTTTTGGCTACAGAACGTGGACTGAAGCTCCAAAGATGGCGGTATTTTCATATTCATAAAGGATGCACCCACCTCCAGAGTGGTAGACCAACATTATGCATTACAGATCCTGCAGGCATAGCTGACATTGGGTAAGACAGTGGTTCAGGTTGTAGCCTGCAGTAGGTCCCCATACATGTCCCAAGACTCACACTCCATGTCCATAAACACCCTAGATAATATTAGTGTCCAACCTAACACTATCATACTGATTGAATTCAACTACCCCACCATTAAGTGGGAAAGCTACTCATGTACCGATGCCCATGCCCATCACATTGACCTCATCCTTCCTAACATGGGCGACTGTTGCTGTACACCAATAGTCAACACCTCACTTGTTATATCTAACACAAAGTAATCACCTTTGGAAATCCACAGCCGTAGTACCCCTACTGCACAGGTAACCACAATGAAAAGCCTTTCTATAGCTAACTATGGCCTCATAAAATCAGAGGTGACTAACCTCATGACAGCCAAGCAAATGGAGACTAGTTGCATGACAGCTGAATCAAACAACAATGCACTATGAACACGTACAGAAATGCATGGATAACACCTTACCCAATACAACCAGGACCCTCATCTCTAAAAAAAAGCTGATCTGGTGGTCCCCTGCCATAAAGAAACTGAACAACAGAAGGAGGGAACACTATGGAATAAGGAAAAGTCCCAAGACAGGAAATAAACCCTTATCCACCTCAATGAATAGTTGAGATCCCTCATCAAATACTGCAAAGTTAGCTGTGAGAAAAGACTTGGAGCACATAGTAAAGACAACCACAAGGCCTCATACAGTTATGTAACGAATCTCCATGGCAATACCAATAACTGTTCTGAGCTACTAGACAATGGTACCTCCCAGACTGAGCCAACAAATAATGCCAGTATACTGGCTGGCATCTTGAGTGTAAATATTACCCCTCACCCTTCCAAAGAACCAATCACAATACCAGTACACCACCAGGCACCCAGTATTACTGCAGCACAGGTTACAACACCACTGTCCAAGGCCATGTATACAGCTTCTAAGGAACCTGAGAATATCCCTGGTTGTGTTCTACATGAACTACAGAGTGACCTGGCACTTTACCTGTGTGCCCTGTTCAAGCACAGCCTCACCTCAGGCTCTGTCCCTACTGAATTGTGTACTGCTACAGCCACCCCTCTCCACAAACGAGGTGTAACTACAGACCCTAGGAAATACCGCCCCAACTGCCTGATAAGTCTGTTATGTGAAGCTATGGTATGCATCATCATGCACCTAATAAACAGGGATAAGGGTAACCTGCAGACTCAGGTTCCCACACAGTTTACCTTTGTCAAGGGTAGGTCATACCTGCTCATTCAACATTGTCAACCTCTTGCCATCAGGATAATACCCCCCACTC
>NC_056737.1:348142334-348272334 GCF_019279795.1 Protopterus annectens | reverse complement strand
AACATCGCAAAAAAAAATGGTATTAAGTATTTGTTCAACTCACTCTTAGTTAGTTTCAAAAGTTGTTATAAAACACACATCACTATGACTATTGGTAAGAACTGAAAACATTTTCATTCGCCCTTGTATTAACATGAGGACATAATCATTGGTTTGAATTCTTCTTTTGTATTGTGAAAAGAAATCTTTGGCCATTGGCCACTAATCACATCATATGCAAATTAGGTATTCCTGTATACAGCATATTTATAGAGCATGGCTATGTACTTTTTTCAGTTCTGATGAAGTTCCTAGCAACAATAAAGGAATGAAAGCGCTAGACAACAGTTTGGCCTCAGCTGTGTTTTTCTCCATTCGTAATTTTATTAGTTACAAAGTTTTAATTGTTTATTGGCATTATTCTACTTTGCTTTACAGTTTTAGAACGTTTTTTTGTTTATATTATGTATATATATATATATATATATATATATATATATATATATATATATATACATACATGTCCCAAAATGCCCCCTCCACATTTCAAATAAATGAGTGAACATTACACTTGCTACAAAATCATGATAGGCCATACACAATGGCCAGACATACAACAATATCTTAGCAAAATAAATGAAATGTCTGAACATAGCAAAGAAAAATACAACCAGCCAGTAATTCACACATGTTTATTATACCCTGGCCAAAGCCTTCAAGGAGTAAACATCACCAGAAATACATGCCTTAATCTCAGGAAGCAATTAACACATAATTACATAATTGAATACACAGCTTCCAATTACACTAGTCATTTAACACCCTACGGGATAAAGTATCACAGTTAATATAATACATTGAGGTCTGTACATAACAGTTGTCCTTTTAGGAATGTTTCATCACACTGAGGAACAGATTTTTTCAGAAACCATACCTTGAGACCCACTACTGTCCCCATGGTGTAATTTATTCAAATGTACAGTTATAGAACTGACATACTTCTTATCAGTAATATGTCTGACATGTTCTAACAGCCTAGTTTTAAAACATGTGTTACTGTCCCCCACATAAAATATGTTACAAGGTCATCTAAGAGCCTTCTGTATACACCTACCTCTTGAATGTACAGACTTCAGCATGTTTTCCCAGCCATTCCCCTCAGCAGGAATTACAGCAGTAAATAATGATAGACCAGTATACCTATCCACCTACTACTGTATGACATCTGGACAAAGCCTGACATAATTGGTGGACAGAAGCCCAAATGCATGGCCATACATGAAATATTGCTGTTATACACTGAGAAAGTTGCTGGTGTTACAGGGTTTGTTGTAACATAGGGTTCATAGGTTCATAGGTAGGTACTAGGCTATCAGCCCAAGGGCCTAAGTAAGCCTAGCCATCAATGTCCCCTGGCTTATGCCACCCAGAAAGTTATTTTGCTGTGCCCCTGTCGAGCATAGCCACAGAAGTTATCCCTGGGGTGTATTTACTATTTCCCATCCACTCTTCAAGATTTTTCTTGAAGAGTGCTAATGAGGAACTTTGCTTGACATAGATAGGTAGCTTTTTCCAGAGTATAGGAGGTCTCTGGGACAGGAATCTAGCCCTCCAGCATGTCCTGTTTATTGTGGTGACAAGGCTTAAGTCCCTAGAACTCTTTTCTGAGGGATATAAAGTCAGAAAAACAAATGGATGTTACCATCTACATAATGCAATCACCAGAGTATGCTACTGATTTGCCAAGGACAACACCTGTCTGGGGAACAGCCCATACATAACAGGCTAACCTGTGGCCATTATGTGAACGGCCCTACAGTTGAGAGCTATGCAGAGACAGAACTTTGTCAGAGTAAAACACATGCAGAAGTAGCATGTGCAGACAAACTCTGTTAAACTAGCAGTATTCCAAACATATCAGCAATACTCATATTCTGCTCCTAAGTTTTGAACCTTCCTCAACATTTAGTTGGCTTGTCTCCACAAGTCTTGTTGTAAGAAATAGTAGCTCACACAACTCCAGGATGTCTTCCTCACAAGTAAGGGAAAAAGCCAATGCCCACATGGAGTACTTATTTATATTTATAGGAGTGTGTTGTCATGACACTGGCTATTGGAAGAACTACACGAACTACACAGCTGCATGCAATTAGAAAGTGGGGAACCCCAGTAGGTGCACAGGCCATCACCTGGTCATGAGTATCACCTATAAAAGCCATGCTACCACCTATTCAAACCAACTCTATCCCTGTAGTGCACAGCGAGAGAGAGAGAGAGAGAGAGAAATAATGAAACATAAAGTGGAAAAGAGAAGAAACAAAAAAGGTAATTGGAACAAGTAAGCAAGTAACTGAATGCAGTACTTGGTCTGTAATAATGGGAAATATGATTTGGAGTAATATATGTCCTTACCAGACATGCTGTACTAATGTCCTGCTAAATAGCAGCTATGGCCATAGCATCTGGCCCTCTTTGCAGTTGGAGATATCACAGACATATCTCTCAACTGTACAGATCCTCACAGAATGTCCACATTTTACAGTCATGTATTTTTGTCTGTTCCTCCTGAGATCTGTACTTTTCTGGAAAAAGCTGAGGATTGAAGTCATCAGATAATGACAAACACTTGAGTTTAAGACTCCACATCCTTAATAACATTCACTGTAATGCTAAATGTATTATTCTATGAACTTCCTATGTTTGTAACATGTATATTTAATGTCTGTCCCTATTTATCCCCCCATCATTTTGGGCATTGTCCAGGTGTGATGCTCTGAGAGGTTGTGAGGTAGGATCACAGCTCAGGAGCCTGACTCACCTGGAAAAGGACAGCTCATACATGACAACCGCTGGGGTGTCTGTCAAACAGTTGCGACTGGGCCACTGCTAGGCCAGTTAATGGGATGTTTTCCATATTCATGTTACCTGTGATTATGAGTGTGACAAGTTTGCCTTGTAAAGTTGACACCTATAGAGGGCGTGAGCATAGTAGAGTACTGTTGCAGACATGTGTGTTGAACTGCATGTGATACATTGAATTAATAACATTCAACTGTACAGTGTTCTGCTGGACAATAAGCACATTTGTGACTGATATCTGTAGTCACATACACATATACCTGTGTTATGTCATCCAAACCATTGTCAGGTCTGTGAGCAATGGCATTGCAACATAATAGCCTACATATGACTGTTGGATATCTTCCAGGTTATCACAGTGATGTCAAACCTTACTGTGCAATCAATGTACTAATGTATGGTGCAGCTATATTAATACATTATCAATACTGATGTCCCTTGTGACACCCATTTATGCATGCCATTGTCCAGACATACTGCTGTAACAGGTAGAGAAGTATGATTGAGCAGCAAGACTGTAAATACACTGTGTCATACTTACATTCAGCAGAAATGTATACCAGGTATCCCCTGAGCACATATATGTATGCGTATGTTCAGCTGGAAGGCACAAATCTAATCACATGAGTTTCAATCAGTAAGATAAATAGGTTGTGCATCCTGCACATGTGTGTAATATCAGTGTCAGTGCATACAACAGGCATATATGTTTACAGCTACTGGTGGTTGCATTGCCCTGACACTGATGTGGGTACTGGAGTAGGCATGATTATCAGGTATTAATCAGAGAAGTTTCACCTGTGTTATGACCCTCTGTCCATGCCTGCAACTACCAGATATATCAACACCTTTATACAGTGGATATCACAAGTGTACACACCCCTGTTGGAATGCCAGGTTTGTATGCTGTATGACAATCAGACCACAGAAGATCATTTCATAATGTTTCTCATCTTGAATGTGCCCCCTAACCTGTACAATTCCATTGAAATACAATCAAAGGTGTTTCTAGGAAGATGAACAACTATTGCCAAGTGAAGATGTGCCATGATGTTAGAGTCCAGACCAAGACAGATGAAAGGTGTAACCATCTCAAGAGGTGCATACACAAGTTTAAGGGTGTGCACACTCATTCAATTGGCTTATTGTACTGAGTATTATTTCCATATATTTTCACAGACTAGATTGTTATGTTTTCAATTGAATTGTACAGGCTATAGGTCACACTACAGGTGGAAATTGTTATGAAATGAGTTATTGTGGTGTCATGTTCCAATTGCACAAATACCAGGTATATGTATCAGGGGTGTGTACCCTTTATATCCACTGTAGCTATATGGACACAGCAGTACCTGACCTGTATAGCCAGCCTCCAGCAAGGACAGCAGCAATGCACAAACCACATGATAGGTTGCTACATTGGCTGTAGAGGGACACACAGGTGCAGGCAACAACTTTGAAGCAAGTTCACCTATATCTGAGCAAGCAGGTAAGTTCACAGGTGATGTCCTGTAAGGCTGACTATGACTATAAATTAGACAAATCCACACCACCAAGGACAATTGCAACCATGTCTTCACATATGTTGTCTCAGATGAAACAGCACAATTCACCCTGTACTGGGGGAAAGAACACCTCATACACACATGCCGTGGATATAGGCAACCTGCATCACACAGGTTAGGTGGGAACATTGCCACCCTGTCCACCCCAGTCGTACATGGAGATATGCACATCAAACACACTACTCCCCTCAGCAATGATGAGCATGTACATATTGGCTAATGATGGCAACAACAGCATATCTCCATGGGGCAAAATAACATCAGTGTCTGCCTCCTACATGAACTCAGGCATGTGCTCAGAGCTCCATCACACGCCACAGTCAAACACAGACTTGCCACCATTCACACACCATCCACATGGAAGATGACCACTGTCAACCCTCTACACAGAAATGAATGAAGGATAGAGGATTATGCAATCAAGTGTCCAACATTGGGGGGAATAAGAAAGCCCAGGGACAGGCGTGTAAAGCAAGCTGCTATAGCCATGATAGCTTGGAGGTTTCTGGTGTAGTCTGGATTATTTGCAAGTAATATCCACTGTTGATGTACATTTTGACAACCGTATGAGGTTCTGTGAACTTTTCCTGCTTATGTCTTCCAGGTAACATGCAGAGTGCTCACCTACCAGCATTCTCTGTTGGGGAAACAGACATCATTACCCAATATGTGATTGGACATTATGCCCTGTCATGTGGATGGAGAGCAGGAGATGTGCTGGGGAGGACTGCCCTATGGAACAGTGTGGTCCACAGGGTAAATGATGCCAGCCTGCACAGCAGAACTTATGTGCATGTACAGCATTGGGCCACTGACCTTAAATGCCATGCCCACCAATGAGCTGCTGCTGTAGTTAGGGATTGGCTAGCCACAGGTGGGGGTCCAGCCATCCAGCCCCCACTGACACCCACCGATAAGCTCCTTACTACACGTGGGCCACATGCCAAATGCACAAGCCATGATGCTGAGGGAAGCATTGTGGAGATGGGTTGCACACACACACTCACACACGCACACACGCACACACACACACACACACACACACACACACACACACGCACACACGCACACACAAACACACACACACAGACACACACACACACACACACACACACACACACACACACACACACACACACACACACACACACACACACACACACACACACACACACACACACACTGGATGAGAAGCGTGCAGGTATGGGCCCAATGGGGATTAGTAAACTAATGTATCAGACATACAAGTATCTGTATTGTATCTACATGCATGTGTCAGGTCTGACTGCAGTTGTGGATGGGGTTTTCTAATGCATAGAGGTATACATCTGTTGTGAGGACAGGACATTGTGTATTATTGCACTTATACTGTAGATGTGCAGACATGCTGCATCCATCCTATACCAAGGCCACATGTGCTTCTGCTGACAATAACTCCCTCTCACAACTACCTAGGACCCTCTGGCCTGCATATGGGACAGCAGCCTGAACCTGGTGAGTATTACATTGTTCTGTTGTTGTCTGACAATACCCCAGGCATGTGAAGCACATGCAATTTCCCATGAGCACAACCATCAGTAATAGCTATATTGCTTTATGTAATAGCTATATTGTTTGTTGTGCATGTTCACTTGTGCTGGGGTTAACTGTATTGCAACACAGTGATCACCACTGGGGACTATATGACGTGAATTCAACATTCCTGTAGCATACCTCACAACTTGTCAGTGCCAAAACATCTGGACAGAGACCAGCCAATTGTGCTGGACAAATGGCCTAAGGTAAGATCATGCATGACACATTACTGGCATACAGTGGATATAAATTGTGTGCACACCCCTCTTAAGATGCAAGGCTTTCCTGTTACATACTAATTAGGACCACAATATGACAGTCCACACCTCTTCCAGCCTTTAATGTGACCCATACAGGTAAAGTTCACTTGTAAAACCAAGCATCTGTACTCATGTATTGCACCTACAAGGACGGCCACCTGTGAGGGTGGCAGACATCCTATCAGCATGATACTTCAGTCAGGTATGATACCTTATGCTACCATATGTGTCACTACACTCACTGTGGTCTATCTGGATATAATATCACATACACTGGCATTGTTAAGGCATACAGACCACTTCCGACCAAGTATAGGTTTCAAACATATGAATATTTCAGACACATCTGTACAAAGGACTGTACAATGTTTTAACCTGCTGCATGTGTGGCAGATGCTGTCACCACACTCTATAAAGTAATGGCAGCAGGAGGTGGTCACCAGCCATGTATGGTATACACATCAAAATGGTATATGCCACACATGATATGAAACTCACACAAACAGTTACTAGCATTAGAACTCCTGCCTATCTAGGTATTCTTAATATAGTGCTATGCAGTTATCAGATGCACCACAGAGCTTATACATTTCCACCTCTTCCAAAGGTACTTCTAAGGTGCATGACATCAACAAGTCTACTAAATTGGAGTGAAGAAAGTGTAAAGGGTAGTACACAGGTCAAAAATGGAATAAGCCAGACAATACATGATTCACACCCACATACTTGCCAGTATTTGGATTAGAACTCCTGTCTATCTAGGTATTCCTACTATAGTGCTACACAGTTATGAGACATGCCACAGAGCTTATACCTTTCCAACTTAACCAAAGGTACTTCTGAGGTGGATGACATCAACAGGTCTACTAAATCGGAGTGAAGGGAAGTGTAAAGTGTAGTACACAGGTCAAAAATGGTATGAGCCAGACAGTACATGATTCACACACACATAAACACACTCTTGCCAGTATTAGGATGAGAACTCCTGCCTATCTAGGTATTCCTACCATAGTGCTATGCAGTTATGAGATGCTCCACAGAGCTTATACATACCCAACTCTACCAAAGGTACTTCTGAGGTGGATGACATCAACAGGTCTACTAAATTGGAGTGAAGGGAAGTGTAAAAGGTAGTACACATGTCAAAAATAGTATGAGCCAGATACTACATGAGACACACACCTGCCAGTATTGAGATTAAAACTCCTGCCTATCTAAGTATGTCTACTATAGTGTTACAAAGTTATCGAATGAACTACAGAGCTTATCAAACTTTCACATGGCCAAAGCTGCTGATAACTGCACAGCTGTGGTAAATTATTATGCATGGCAGACAGTCTGCCTTCTGTTCCACCTGTACATCATGATAGTTCTTTCTGTCTTGCACTTCAACTAGCATTATGGCTTGGAACTTCACCAGGTTATTGTATCATGAAGTATGGCACACCTGTGAGCCATCAGCAGTACTCGTTCATCACAGATGTTGCCCCAGTACTTAATAGTTATGTCTACCCCTCTTGGCATGTTTGAAGGGTGGTTATCTGTGCTTTCACCCATTAACCTGGTGCACATGTCCATTCTGGGGCACTGTTGCAACTGCCACATGCACACAGACAACCCTCCCCTCTAAACTCCAAACACTCAGACCTATGAGGGTACCCATATATCACCTAATGTGGACATATGCACTCTCCAGAAAAGACTGGACTAGCAGGTCAAGAGGATAAGATCAACACCTGCACCACACCATGTGGAACATGTAACTCACCATGACACCCACTTTGACAGCCATGACATACAGTGAAAACTCACAAACCCACCTTCCCAGAGGCACTCAATGGACATCTACCCAAATAGCACAGACCAGCAAGGCAGACACCCACTCAGACACTGGGACATGGCACATGCCAAGGGCCACATATTTAGCCTACACAGTGTGCCCTCAACCTAAGCCCCTAAGGCTAACCACCTTGCACAATACAGTGATCATGGGTAACTCAATACTGAGGCACACACATCCCACTCAGTAGGTTGAATATGGAGCAGGTAACAGCCAAATATCAATTACATGCCAGCATCTAACACATGACACAGCCAGTCATGTCACTCCACAACAACTACAAGTATCACTCCGTATTCACGTGGGTGTGAATGACTTGGGACACACCTCCCGGGACTACATGACAGGAGACATGGTTGGACTCTCTGATTATGCAGTCCAGGCAAGTGTGACAGTAGCCCTGGGCAGTGTACCGCTGTCACCCAGAATGATGCTGCGGTATTATCAACTGATGGTTGACTGCAACATTGGCTTAGGTGGTATGTGTCATTCTCAGGGGATCCAGGACCTCTCTGCTTGGGATGGCATGATTGACAGAATTCAATGACTTGCCATGGATGTCCTACATCTGTCACCGCTGGGTAGCCAGGTACTGTCTATGTGTCTTGCTACCCCTATGTTACCTTATTAGGCAGTGTCCCTAATATTATTACCAGCATAACAGCTACACATGTATGCAATCTGAGGGTCATGCTGCTCAACAGTGGACATCTAACTGTCAGGAAGCAGTCACTCATAGCAGTTGGAGTGGATGACACATGTCTGCTGTAATGGAGAGGTGGTTCATAGCAGCAGACAGCAGACCTGCATTATCAGGCTATGATGAATTCAGCAGCTGTCACCCCCAAACATGGACCACACCACACCTCCACAGGTGGTGTTGTCTCCATATTCATTATGGATAGGAACACCTCCAGACTAGTATCCCATCATAATGCATTGCAGATACTTCCAGTACGATTGCCTTGGGCTAATAGTGCAATCCAGACCATAGCCTGCTATGGATCCACATCTATGTCCCTAGACTGTCAATGCACATTCCTCAACACCCTGCCATCTCTGATGGTCCAATACAACATTATCATATTACAAGTCTTCAACTACTCTTCCATCACCTAGGGAATGTAGCCAATTGCCAGTACAGTGGCCCAACACCTCTGAGATTCATCATTTCCATTGCCCTAGACTAGCTCATACTGACCCTTGGTAGAGGGTGCAACAACCTTGGCCTGTGCTGGCCACTTAAATATGGAACCGTTGCATATCCCCAGATGTCAATCCCTGCATGGTGAGATTCACACAGGCTGTAATCAACATGGAACTCAACATGGCAGCCACAACCCCCCCCCCATAAAGATAACCCCCTGGCAAAAACTCTCCAAAGCTGACTTGATGTCTTCACTGCACCCATGGCAATGGGATGTAGCTGCATGACTGTGGAACCATACACATAGGGATTGTACAAAAAGGTACATGAATGCATGGTACTAGCCAAAGCCAACAGATCCCAGACACTGTCCTCCAAACACTGGGAGGCAATGTGATGGTCCCCTGCCATTACTAAAATGTACATCAGATGGAAGACACTGTTGCAGGGAAAGGTTGTGTCCCATGACTGTTGAACTCCCTTATTAGCCTCAAGCACAACTTTGGATCCCTCATGGAGTCCCTGACAGGCATCTATGACAGCAGAGATGCACCAGACACTGATGACAGTCACAACAGCCTTGATAGTTACATCAACAACCTCCACAGAATTAATCCCAAGTGCTGCGAGTTACTGCACAAAGCTAATACCTATTCTGAGGCAACAGATATTCACCACAGTCTTGGAAACACATTCAGTGCCAGATTAACCCCTCTCTCCCACCACAAGTAAAGTGGTGAGTGAATGTGTTCCCACATGCTGTATCCCATTTCTGTTCTAGGCATCTGTGTGTCACCAGGATGTGGTCCTGCAGCAAGGCCTCAGGGTATGGCAGTGTGGTGACACAGCCACCATGTCATAGGCAGGGTACAGTATTTGCATGGTAATTCCCAGTCTGTAACACAGTGATTGCATATGCCTCACAGATTATAGGGCTGAGGGTTGTACATAAGTACATGTTGATGTACATCTATTATAAAATGGAGAATGGTACATGTTCTGGTTTGGACACACCTCGGATTGCTAATAACCACAGCCACAGGGATATTCATCACCCAAACACACTGGGATTATTATTCACACACACACACACACACACACACACACACACACACACACACACACACACACACACACACACACACAAACACACACACACACACACACACACAGATTTGCCAGTACTGGGAGCCATAGGTTCATTGCTTCATAGGTGTGTAGTAGGTGAATGGGCCTAAAGGCTCTACAAGGCTAGCCAAAGGGAATACCTTGGCATCAGGCCACATGACAATAGCCACCAGGGTCGCTCAGGAGTATAGTCACTGGAGTGGTCCCCGGGGGTGGGTATTGAATTCCCCATCCACTCATCCAAGTTTCTATTGTGGGTGGCCAGTGATGTGCACTGCTCCCCGTGTATGTGATCTATATTCAATAACATGGACAGTGTCTTGGTTATGCACATGTCCCACATGCATGTTCTTTGATATGTGGAAGTGTGCTTCAGGTCACTGGGGCATGTGTGGACAGGTTGGTATCTTCTGATGTAGCATTCCTGACCTCATTTGGTGAGACCTGGCTATGTAACTGAGGTAGTGATTGCACCTACATTAACAGTACGATACGGGTATTCAGTGAAGTTAGTGACATCTGTCCATACAGGTCATGTGTATAAGGCATGGTATTCCCTTTGTGGGGTATGTTTGCAGACTCTACAGTTGTTGCAGGTGTCCAGTGGGAAACATGGCAAAAGGACCACTGTACACATTGATTGGGCTACTGAGGGGATGGAACAGGGTGCCATGTCCTTTTACTTGCTGAATAACATACACTCAGGAGATGTAACACATCAAAGTACTTTCTGATGTCAGTGGCACTGTTGTGGTCAACAGGCATGTAGTCCACTTCAATCACACCGTGGGTACTATATGTGAGGCAATATGCAGGGGAACTACCAATATAGTGATTGTTGCCTAGCAAGTTTGTTTGTGTATGATACAAAACCAATACGAAAGATGTGTGCAAGTCTGAAGTAGACCAAAACCAAAACACAGGACTTGCACGAGTGCCCAAATGAAGGTCAAAGGTTGAATGGTATAAATTGATGTAAGGTCTACTGTGATTTGTTCATCTCTGATGAAGACTTGGATTCTATGTCGAAAACGTATTCTTTTGTGTTGCAGCGTTAAGGAATTAAAGTGCTTGTGCTTATCTAAGGAGTTTGGTTTTTGACCTTCATTTGGGCACTCGTGCAAGTCCTGTTTTTTGTTTGTGTATGATACATGGGTGGAGAGTGGTCTCTGAGTAATAGAAGGGTTGCCTATAATGTTCACTAATCCATACTGTCACATTTAGGGCTGTGGATTGTCTACACCAACCTCTATGGTGTTTGACAACTGTTGGCCTTGTAATGTGGACATTGTGACATATACTAGGTCCTCAACATAATAATTTAGCTAACCCCCCCCCCCCCAACCTCCACACAGGATACTGATGATAGACATACACCTGCCAATATGGAATTTCAAACTCCTACCTAGCTATGTTTTGCTACTATAGTGTACCACATTTTCACATGCACCACAGAGGTTATAAGATAGATGATGTCCCAAGGTACTTCTAAGGTGAGGAACATCACCAGGCCTTGTAAATACTGGCATTGGGTGATGTAGTGGGTGAGGGATTCCAAAAACTATTTTACCCTACACACACATTTACATTTGCCAGGGGTGAGGTTCAAACCTCTATCTAGCTATCTTTTTGGACCATTATTGTATGCATTTACCACATGCACCACTGACCTTATATAGCTTAGGGTTGCCAACAGGTACTTCTAAGGTGGATGATATCTGCAGGACTGCTAAAGTCAGGTACTGAGATGTGTATTGGGTGTAAATGGGGCCAAAATCTTTGAAGTACGGACATACTTTTATATACACACAAACACTTGCCAGGGATGAGATTCAAACCCATACCTATGTAGTTACTGCTACTACCTTAATACACATTTATCACACACACCATGGGGCTTATATATGGGAGAGCTGTGCAAAGGTATTTTTGAAGGTGAGTAACATCAGTAGCAGTGCTAAAGGAGGGGTAAGGGAAGTGTTGCAAGTGTGAATGACCACAAAATCAGGTCTTTACAAGGATACACATATTCTCTCACACAAACACTTACACAGTTGCCAGGATCAGGATTGGAACACCTCCCTAACTAGCTTGCAACACTATAGCATTACGCAGTTATCATGATAACCACAGAGCTTATATGTTGGAGAGCTGTCCAAAGATATCTTTGAACGTGAGTCACATCAGCAGCAGTGCTAAAAGAGGGTTAAGGAAAGTGTTGTAAGTGTGAATGACCACACAATCAGATCTCTACAAGGATATACACACTCACTTACACAAACACTCACATTTATACAATTGCCATGATGAGGATGGGAACTCACACTTACCTAGTTTGCTACACTATAGTATTACGCAGTTATCGCAAGCACCACAGAGCTGTCCAAAGGTATTTTTGAAGGTGAGTGACATCAGCAGCAGTGCTAATGGAGGGGTACAAGAAATTTAGCGAGTGTGAATGGCCTCAAACACATTCATCTAGAAACACACACACACACACTCACACACAACTTTACATTTGACAGGACTGAGATTACAACTGCTACATGGATACCTATTTGTACTGTAGTGTTACACAGTTATCACAAGCACCACTGACACTATAGGGCTGAGGGCTAACCAAAGGTATTTCTACAGTGAATGACATCAGCACATCATGTGATATAGGCCAATGGGATATGTAGTGGGTGGGACAAGCCTCACAATGGGATTCTGTATGTCGCTGTCTGTCTTTCTCTTCCCCACATCACTGTGTGTATATGTTTGACATATTATATTATGTTGGCCTTAGATATGTGTGTGTATTCCTATCCAATGTATGTGTGTGAAGTATAAATGGTGTACAATTTGGTGTGTGTGTACAGACAGCTGTGAATAACCAATATCTGTATTCCACTGTGTTGTGAGACATGGGCTTCATTTCTCTAAGTGTAGGAGCATGCCCAGTATGACCTTCTATATTGAGTGTGTGCATCCATTCCAGGGAGGGTTGGACTCCAGTTCTGGGTTTTGTGTGCTACAGCTACACATAGGAAACTGTTTCTGCAGGATATCTGTAAAGGGTCTATATTATCATATCGCATGCTCAGAGGAGCAAACGACAGATAATCGACCCCATGTAAGTGAAAGCTTACAATGTCGAAACTTCAGAATAGCGATTATTTTCCAATGGAAAACAATCTCTGTTCCGAAACAAAAAAAAACCAGTAAAATATTACTTAACTTGGGGGGCTTTTCCCCCCACCCCCCATACTTAAATATAACAACTCTGAGATCACACTACAGTACCAAAAAGCAAAGTAGCGAAAGCGGCCAAACAAATTCTTTCCCAAGGAAATAATTTGCTGAAACGGCGCGTCACTATTTTGCCTTTTCGTGCTTTACTGTTCGACAAAAATGCATTCGACAACCTGCGTCTGCAATGGCGTAATAGGGAACCATCTGTAGATAGGTTGCCAATATGGAGAAACAATGGGGTTAACATACGGGGGATACTGTAACTATTGCTGTCTGTGCTGCTTGTGTGATATGTTTGGTTGTAGCATAGATATTCTGACATATGTACTGTTTTACACTATGATGTGTCATGTCATCAACTACTGACAGTTATCATTCTTTGCTCACAGTTATTTACTGGAAAATACAAGATGAATGAAACTGGGACCAATATTCTGAGGCATATAGACTACACATTCTGGCACACACCTGCCATTGTGGAGGGGTAGCTACAGACAATAGACTGCTGATTCTGTGTAAATAGTGCAGCACCTTGTTAGTATGCTAGCTGGGGGTCCCCTCCTTGTAGTTTTCTCAACTTCATGGAATGGCTATATCCTGCTGGGGCCATACCTCTCAGCTATACAGATACACCCAGGTTATCCATAGGCAGAACTCATATATCTAGTCAGTTTACCTTCACATTGTAGTTTACAAACAGTACATTAGAGTTTCAGAGTTCACACAATCCATGACATCTATGCTTTAACACCCCCCCCCCATTATTCTCTCCTCCACCTAACATTATGTAAGCAATATTTCAGAGGAATCCTTATAGTTGGGCCTTTATCCCAGTAGTATTTATGGCCTGATCCACAGTCCTTGCAGTAGGAAACAGGAAGGCATGCTGCTGGCATTTGTCAACATGGCCTTGCATTTGTTTTCTGTTTACTGTTAGGTCGTTAGTTGGGACCCCCTAAAATTCCATACATGGACACTATGGGTGAGGCATGGGTTTTGCCAGAGGACTGTAGGCCATTTGAGAGTGCTGTAGGACATCTGTTACTGCATTTCTACATGTGATTGTGGGGGTGGGGGGGGGGTGCACACCTGCAGACTTTAACATTTGAAATGACTGTACTGGTACTTTGGTTACTCTGTTGGCTTCCATTTCATATTGTATTGTGACCTATCATGCAGACAGGAGGCATATCAGTAGAGTACACATGTTAGATTTTAATGGCATAAATTTCAGTTTCAGACTTTTTACCCTTCAGAACGGGAATGCAACTGACGGACCTATTGTAGTATGTCTGTGTAGGTCTGGTTGGGGGGGGGGGTTGTTCACCATTGCCATCATTTGGGAGCCTTATCCTAGCCTTTCTTCATGGTCATCTACACCTGTCTTGCTGGGTAAGGCTGGTGGTGGATATGTGACCCTCACTGACATCCATGTATGTGACCTATTGACACCCATAGTTGTTTGGGCCATTATATGTACTGTAGTGGGGGTTGTCACCTTGTGTAATGCTGCCTAGTATGTTGACAACGGTATTTGTTATGAATTTCTTGCTGTCCCATATAGCTGTCTGCTGCTATCCCATTCAGCCATCCAATTCCCTTGCATGCTTGCATACATATCATACATACAAGTCTGAGAACATTCTACACCATTCACTAATTTATGGGAAGAGTGACTTACCTTGTTGCTGGGTCAGTACTGAGGACAGTGCTGGAGGGATGACTATGTTGGATGCACATAGTATACTCCCTGTACATGGTAAAGCTCAGGTAGTGTCATGTTTGGCATCCCTTTTACTGTTTATGCGAGTTGGAGAGAGTTATCAGTCCCTGGGTCCCTACAGTGTCAGTGTGTGTGCTATGCGTTGCCTCTTTGCCAAGGCCTAGGCATACTGTGCACATCTCCTTCTGCCAACAGGGGCAGGCTCAGGATGTCCCTCCTCCGAGTCCCCCTGTGCCTGTGCTGGCCTTGGACATGGTGGGGAGCTGTGTGGCCCTGCCCCATGCTGTACCTGCTGTAGCTGTTTCCGCAGGATCATATTGTGTAGCATGGCACATGCTATGAACATTTGTTTACATGTAGCTGGAGAGTTCTGCAAGGCTCCACCGTATATGTCAAGCCAGTGGAACTGTGACTTGAGCATCCCAAACACACTCTCTACAATAATCCTGGTTTGTGCGTGTGCTTCATTATGGTGTTCTTGTTTGGGTGTGTGTGCATTTCTGATGGGTGTCATCAGCCACGGTTCCAATGAATAGCTAGCATCCTCCACTAGATGGCAATATGGGATGTCCCCCTTGGCAAACGCCTGCTACATCTGTGAGCAACGGTACCTCAGCAAATCGGCTAAAAACACAGCAAGTCAGCTGATAACACAAAACTTAGTCCGTAAAAAGGTTTATTTAAGTGTACAAAGAGTAAAATCCACTTTTCGTCGGGAGCAATCTCCCAACTTCCTCAGAGCAAACATGGGCATACTAACAACACATCCCTTATATATAATTAATTAATTAGTTAATTAAACGTATAATACATTAATTGGTTACTCCATAAAATTGTATACGTAAACTAAATTAATGCATTAATTACCATTCCCTAAGATGTAAGCACAGGCAACACAGCTAAAACTAACTACTGATAATACTACATTTGTTTCACAACTTGATAATATGGTAGAGGACTTTTTTTCTAGTGGATATGATATGAATTTATTATCCAAGCTTAAATCTGATGTAATGGAAGCTAGGCAGACATCACTTATACCAACTTTTTTGGAAGATAGGTCAAGCCTCACAGATAGTCAGTGTAATAACACCATTACTCAACATGAAATAAGGTACGTCACAACTTTTAATGGTAGGTCAAGATCAATTAGACAAATTATTAACAGGAACTGGCCCATTCTGATGGCATTGGATGAACTAAAAACTATATTGGGCACCAAGCCATATTTTACATATAAAAATATGAGGACGATTAAAAGTTTACTCTGTTATAAAGATTTTTATAGACCCTGTTATACACAATCGGCTGCTAAAACTGGTACTTTTCCATGTTTTAACTGTGTTGCCTGTGCTTACATCTTAGGGAATGGTAGTGATATTTTCCCTCATCCTGCCAATGGACTAGTATTTAATTTTAAAATTACAGCTACTTGTAACACCACTTTTGTGATTTATTTGGCTACCTGCATCTCATGCAGTTCATTTTACGTGGGAAAAACAATACGTAAGCTTAAGGAACGTGTTATAGACCATAATTCTGAAATTAGGAGAAATTGTGACAATAATGCACTATGTAAACATATTAAAACTTGTGGTGAAACACATACATTTAAGTTTAGAGTGATTGATGCTCTATGTCCAAATGAAAGAGGTGGTGATGTCAACAACCGCCTTGAGCTCAAAGAATTTGAATGGATATTGAAATTAGCTGCTGACACTCATCCTGGTTTAAATAGCACTGTCAGTTTAAAACCTGTGTTAGTTAAGCTACGTAATATTGTAAAGTAAATATTTTATACTGTGTATCTACACATCTTTTAATATATTTATATGTATATGTCTTTAATTTTTAATTTGTTTTCTGTCACATGATTTCATTTGGCTGCTGGTCATGTGATTTTAGACCTGTATTTAAGCTTCTAGAGTTTAGTGTTTGAATGTATTAGTATTGAAGAAGGGTTACGCCCGAAAGCTCTGCTTTTTATTAAACTGGTTTTCTCTGCAAGTTTTCTCTTTTGAGTTCATGTTTTGCAGCTGGTTTTACTTGTGCTGTTACTTATGTAACTGCATTGCTTGCATCTCCAACATTTGAAGGTGCCTGGTGTGAAACATCCAGCATTTTCTGGGCGTGAACCTCTTTCCAAAAAGGACTTAATGTTCTGTGATCTTTATATGTGCAACAGGATGTTCTGCTAAAGTTTTTGCCAAGTCACTATTACCTAGAATGATTTTTTAATTGTCTTCCAGAATTTCTTTTATTACATTCATTTAAACTGTAATTGGTACAGGGAATGCTGTGCCTAAAGGCAGAATCTGAGTTTTGTTTTGGAGTGGGTGTGTAAACTTCTGCCAAAAGTTGTTCGGTTGAAACTTTGTGTAAAATGGGCTTGGCTCTATCTAACCTAAGCAATGAAACTTCATTTTGGATTTTCGGCAGCTAATCGGGGTCATACCCTAGTGTTAAGAAGAACAATCTCAGAGTTACTTTAGAAAGGTGGCATCATTGCTTGTGAGTCTGATCAGTCTGATAAATTGTCCCTTAACAATTCCTTTCTTCATATGGAATGGATGCATACTCTTCTTATGCAAATACTGGTTAACAAACATTTCTTTTCTATGGTTTTTACTCTCAGTGGTGTAGTTAGTCATGTCTAACTTCAAGGTGATATCCAAATAGTTGATCTTGTTCCCATACCCACTCATGATGAATTTCAAAAAGCTGTGCTGATGTTGAGGTGGGAGAAAAAATGTTGAATTCTTCCTTGTCACCTTTCATAAGAAGACCAAGTCATCTATGTATCTCCAATAGAAGATGACCTTGGAGAACAAAGGGTGGATTTCAAATGTTCTTGTTCCCATCAGGCCATGACAAGATTAGCAAAGACAGGGGCTACCCTTGATCCCATGGCATACCCCATCTTCCACTTGTAAAGATTGCTAGCAATGTTTAAGAAATTGTTATCCATTATGAGTTCCAATAATATACAGTGTTAATCAAACCATTGTTAAAGTAGGTACAGTTTCCTATGAAATCAATCACTGTATTCTGTTCAGTACACGTATACAGGGACACAACATCAAGAGCTGAAAACACACATCATTCCACTGGCATTTGTACATTCCTCAGCAGTTCTAATAAATGCCAGGAGTCTTTCAAGTAAAATTTGGGAGCCTGTACAATGCGGTTCGAAAAATGGTCTGAAAACCATGAAATGGGCTCCATCTTATAGTCGCCTGCAGAGACTACTGGTCTGAAGGAAGGATTTACTTTATTTTTTCTTTACTTTCAGAATTCAGAAGAATCTGGACATCTTAGGAAGCTTGACTTGTTGAAAAGAATAAGTTTCACCTTGACTTAATAAGTCAAATAGTGAGTGATCTATCACTGAAAAGCTTCTATTAACATTCACTTTAGTGGATTCCTCATAACAGTTCTCATTACTCAGTAAGTAACAGATGGCCATTGTGTAGTCTTTTTTGTTCATTACTACTGTACTCCCCCCTTGTCTGCTTTCATAATGCTAATCTCATCATTTTTTGACAGTTCTTTTAAGGCATCCCTTTCTTCTTTTGTTAAATTGTGTGCTCAGAGTTTAGTGTCCAGTCTCTTACAAAAGTCTTCTTCACAACGACCATTAAATACCTGCAATTTGCTATGCAACATAGCATTGTTATGTACTTTTCTTAATAAAAATATCATTTTGATCGTCAAAGTGTGGGATGTCTCGCAAAATGTATTGTAGATTTAATTTGCTTACATACAGTTTGAAATTCACTAGGGTCTGGGTAATGTTCGCCCTCTGTGTCAGAACAAAAAAGAAACCTTTGGCTAAAACATCATGATGGTAATTACTCAAATTAGTCTCTTAGGTTCAAAATTTCAAAGCTTGAGTTCATTTTTTTCTTTTTGTTGTTCCTTCCTTTCCCCCATTCTGTTTCTTCCCTCCTGTCTGCCACTTTGGTGTCCTGATGCTTCCTGACTGCTGCAATAAAAAAGGACCTGTGAGAGAATAGGGGGTAGTAGAGCCTGGTGTGCATTGTTGGTAGCTCCAGTGACTGGTTGAATCATGTTATTCCAACTGTTTCTCTGCTCTTTATTTGTTGTAGGAACAGTGTTGGTGATTGGCATGAGGTTGGCACCTTCAGTGGTTTAATTAGAGGTTTTTAATGGATAAGCTGTAACCTTTTCATAAGCTGCTAAATCTCTGTTCAGTTTGTTTTGCTTCCTGTTAATAATGGTCGTGGGAAGCCTTTCTGCTTTGAATGTAATACCATTATATTGTTGTTGTATGTCTTTCGGCTTTTCCTGGTTAGGGGGTCGCCACAGCAGAACTCCGGTCTGCTAATGATTGGTAGTTGATTTTTACATGCCTAGTTACCAGCCCTGATGCACAACCTTCAATGAAGGTACGCCCATTCATGCAAGTCTCCACACAGAAGACGCTCTAGTTGAGAATTGAACCAGACAGCATCTTACTGTGAGGCGACAATGCTACCGCAGGATCACCACTGCAGGTAATGTAATACAATTATATAAACTGACAAATTGTGTAAAGCAAAGCAACCGTTTGATTTTCTCATCCATCAGTCACATTTCTTCTTTCAAATGGTTGATTTTCAGTTTATATTCAGCTATTAAAAGTTTCATCAGGTTACTACCCATATCAGTAAACAATTTGACCAGATCTTTATGGAGGGGGGGGGGGGGGTCACCAGTATTCATACCATTCAGAAATGTATAAATTCTTAGCCCAAAAGGTACACATTCAAGGTGGGTGCATTCTTTAAGACATAACTAAATGTTTTCTGAATACAAGGTCCAATAGTAGTGGGACTTGAAATATATATATATATATATATATATATATATATATATATATATATATATATATATATATATATACAGCCTATCATAGTAAATATTTATCCTCTCTCTCTGGCTTGACTGTATCTCATCATTAACTTAAAGAGAGATTTACCACATCAAATCATGTAATTAGACAATTCACATCTCAGTGGCAATTACAAGGGATGATAAGAAATACTGTTGAGGAAATATTTTGAGGAAATAAGAAGGCAGTGACTACATTTTGCATGTTTTATAGCAAGCCTCATTAACTTGTCAGATGGAAAATTAATTTGTCATTGGGTACATCCTTTTAATGATCACTCCTAGTAGTCTCAATGAGCTAATATGGATTATAGATAAGAATCTGTAGAACTGATTGCTGGAACCCCTATCTTAAAGTATTAGTAAAAATAGATATTTGATTGAGTGATGCACATAGGAAAAATAACTAATAGAGAGAGGAACTTAAGCTTTCATCTTAATTTTTCAAGCACTCATCTTAAATCTGCTACATACAGCTTATCGTGTAGAAACATAATGAAGCCATTTCTGCAGCAAATTCTAGGAACACTTCATTCAGCACATGGCCAGCATTGCCACTTATGTGCTGGTGAAGATGTTCTATCTGTTTCAGATTCTGCTTGTCTTTTAAATTTGGTACTGAACTGTTTAATTGCCGTTTTCCCATGTACCACTTCTAAATAATAAAAGGATTCACAAATCATTTCTAAAAGGTTAAGACTTGCTTGCAGAATGTAACAGGAGCTTCAAATATTTGCAGGAAAAGAAAAACACATTTTATTTGCAAAAGTTATAAAGATATAGCATACACTGTCTGATTTTTCTTCTGTTAGTGAGATCTGGAGTATAATTTTTGTCCCACTATAATATTTCTTTATTTGTTTATCATTTGTTAACTGGGTTGATCCATCTGAGCCAAAAGCCCATTTTCAGTGGAGACCTGAGGAGAAAAGCTCCGGTACAATAAATGCAATCATGAATGTACATTTAAGATAAAAAGTAAACAGTAAAATGCTGGTAACTTGCTGGAAACAAAGATGAGACATAACTTGTTACATAGGATGTGAGACACAATGAAATACAAAGTTGAGGCATTACTTAAGACATATGTTGTTGCATAGCATGGAAGAAATCCAAAACTGAAACATAGATTATAACAGAGCAAGAAACATTAATGGTATTATCGGATGATATATCACATATCTGGCTGAAGCAAAGGTACCACATAGTAGAGAATTTGTGAGAGTTGGAGTTGTAAAAATAATAATTATATCTGAAGTATGGGGGATGGTTTATGTAGGATCCTGGCAGGGGCAGGTCTGTGAGTTAGACACAGTATTTTATAGCTCTTTTTTGAACTGACTTATGTGTGTGATGTTTCTTACATTAAAAGGGAATTTGTTCCAGGCTTGTGATGCAGAATATTTTTTATAAAAATTTGCCAGTGGTTTTATCGGGCTTGTAAATATCTAGGAGATGTTGGTCAGAGCTTTGTAATGAACAATTTGGGATGTAGTAAGATACTAGAGAAGAGAGGGAGGGGCAAGCAGTGGGTTTGTTGAGGATGGAGTGTGTCATATGTAGCTGTGAAAGGGGTAGTTGTTGGGGGGATTCTAGCCATGGTAGTTTCCTTAATGTCAGGCGATGGTGAGAGGTGTATGGTTGGTTTGTGGCAAATATTGCAATTTTGTTACAAGCTTGTTCAAGCTTTGTGATTAGTGTGTGGATTGTAAGTTAGTTAGGGTCATGGAGGCATAGACTAGGCTGGATAGGAGGAGTACCTTAGCCAGAGAAAGTTTAGAGTTTAAAGTAAGGAAATTTTGTTCCTATAAAACAAAAGCAATTTTTGGTGAGCTTTTTTGATATGCTCTTGAACATGAAGGTTGAATTTTAATTGATCATCAATTATGGTACCAAGGAGCTCCACGTGGGATTCTACTTTAATGATTGTGATATTAAGTGATGAAATGGTAAAGGTGGATTTGTGGTGGAGAGTGATTTTAGATAGAAGGGAAGAAGTCTGGCTTTGTTTGGATTTAAAATGAGATGGTTTTCCATTAGCCATCTTTCAACAGAAAGAACTGAGTTTTGGGTAAGTGTATGAAGTTGAAAAATATTGTCAGAGGAAGGGATAAGAGTAGAATTGTCTGCATGTTGAATAATAGAGGAGTGACTACAGGATGTGTGTAGGTTGTTAGTAAAAATGTTGAATAGTAGGGGTCCAAGAATGGAGCCCTGTGGGATTCTCATTTGGATGGTTAGAAAGGGGGAGCAGGAGGTGTGCCATTTTACATACTGCTGTCTGTTGGTAAGGGAGCTGGAGAACCACTCAAGTGTGGAAGATGAGAGGTTGAGATCAGATAATTTTGTTAAAAGCTTAGAGTGTGATGCAATATCAAAGGATTTAAAGAGGTCAAGGAACAGACAGGAGACAAGTTGGTTGTTGCCTCTAGCTTCATCTACAGTATGAGTAAAAGATATAAGGGCAGTAGCAGTGCTGTGGTTTAACTGAAAGCCATGTTAGGTATCTGTCAGAAGGTTTTCTTGGATTAGAAAGTTTAGAAGCTGAGTATGTATACATTTTTCAATGATGTTTGAAAGTGGGGAAAGAATAGCTATGGGTCTAAAATTGGAAGGGTCAGTGGAGTTTCCTCCTTTATGTAGAAGAATGGTATAGAATGATTTCCAGCTGTCAAGGACAATGGATTTTTAGATTGATCTACTTATTAGTATAGAAATTGGATAGGCTATTTTGTCTGTGGCAAGTTTTAGAAAGTGAGGTTAGATTATTGGTAGAGGGAGAACATAGTTTCAATTTAAGGAGGGGTGATTTTATGTAGGTGGTGGAAATAGGTTTAAGTGAAAAGGGGGTTTTGTTGGTATGTGGGAGGGGAGGGGTAAGTGAGTAGGTGTTAGGGTCTATGTGTGTAAATTTGCTGATAGAGTCAGTAAAGTAGCAGTTGAGAAGGGTGGCGTTTTTTGTGTTGTGTTGTTTCCGTATGGGTTTGGGGTTGTAGGAGTTCCTGGGTAAAACATTTTGCTGATGATGTTCCAAAATTTTGGGAGGTTTGATTAGCGGTTGGTGTGGGCAATAGTGTAGAATTTTGTCTTGGCATTGTTAATTTGTTTTTTTGCTTGCTTTCTGAGTTCTTTGTAGTTTTAATCATATGTAGGGGATTTGGTTTTAAGCCAGGATTTCCAAGCACTATCTCTTTCATACATAAGGGAGCAAGTGTCTGTTGAAAGCCATGGAGCATAGTTTGATTTTATCCTAATTTTCCTTAAGGGTGCTACAGAGTTGATAATATCTAGAAATATGTGATTACATTTTAGTACTGCATCATCAAAGTGAAGGTAACAGAGGCAGGACCAGTTAATGGATGAGAGTCTGTTATTTAATGTAACAGAATTAAAACTGGAGAGTTTGTGGAAATCTTTAAATAAGTGAGACCTGTTCAGTTGCAGAGTGTGTCTTTGGATGTGGGTGTCAGGTAGTCACCTAAGGTATCGGGTAAAGTACAGGAGTTGTGATAGAGATTAGGATCATTAGTAAGGATCCAGTCAAGGCTAGAGCCAGTATTAGAGTTTTTATTTATGTGTGAGGGGGGTGTGATTAGTTGATTGAAGCCATGAAGATTTATGCTGAGGTTTGGTAGGTCTGTACATAGAATTTTTGGGTCTATATTAGAACACCGAACATTCAAAATGTCGAGTGTTCTAATATCGACCCATTTTCAGTGAATGCTGAAAATATCGAAGAAACAGAAAACCACATTTTTTCCTTGGAAAAGAATCCGGTTGTCCGTTTCTGTATTTTCAGTGCTCTGGTGGAATGTTACGGGTCGGGTTCAGGTAAGTGTGTGATTGTGTGGATGTGAGGGTTAGGTGAGTTAGGGTTAGGACATGGGTCAGGTTATTGTGCGATTGTGTGGACGTGAGGGTTAGGGCAGGGTAGCTGAGTTAGGGTTAGGGTGTGGGTGAGGTGAGTGTGCGATAGTGACGGACCTTAGGGATAGGGTTTGGGTTAAGGTAAGTGGATAGTTAGTGGTGTATGTATAGTTTAGTGTAGGGTTAGGTGTAAGAGTTTAGGTGTATGTGTGTAGATTGCTGTTTTTTGATGTGCTTGTGTTGTGTGTATGTGTTTTGGAACAGCAATTTGTTTCCCTAGGAAAAAAAATTGCTATTCCGAATGTTCGATGTTTTGAATTTTCGATTGGTAGGGTTCGACATTAGAACACTCGACATTTTGAATGTTCTAATATAGACCCAAATTTTCCAGTCTATATTTACATTGCCGAGGATGAGTGTTTCATAGGGTATGTTATGTGAAATCCATGATAGTATGTGTTCAAGGATGGGGATGTTTTTACTTGGTGGGATATAAATGGAAGCAATAGCAAATTTTTATGGGAGTTTAAGTGACAGTTTAGTATTAACAGTTCTGCAGGGTGAAAGTTTGGGAGAGGAGCAGATGGGGGGAGAGGTTAATTTTTTCAAAATAGAGAATAGCAACACCCCACCTTTTTGGGGTTTTTTTTCAGATGGTAGATGTTATATCAGGGAGGTAGGATTTGATTATTTGAGATACGAGGTTTTAGCCAGGTCTCAGATAGGGTTAAGATATGTGGAGTGTTGTGGACTATCCATGAATGGAGTTCAATAGTTTTGTTGAGTATGCTTTGTATGTTCATTGAAAGGATGGTTAAGTTTTTGGAGTGGAAGAGGACTGGGGAGTATAGGGTAGGGAGGGAGGTGTCAGATAAGGGTGGAAGGTGGTTGGGGCAGGGTGGAGTGGTGGAGGCACCAGGTTTGGAGTGAATGTCTCCAGTGACCAGAAGAATTCTTGCATGAAGGGTAAGTTGAGGAGAGTATGGGTAATAGGTGTAGAATTTCAGCTTATGTTTAGGGGAGAGTGAAGTGTAAGAAACTATTTTCATTTTAAGGAGATGTATGCAGGAGAAGTTATATAAAGAGGGAGAGATTGAACATAACTGGATAGTGTCATTGCTGTTAAGGGTATAGGTAAGTGTAGGTGATGGTTTTATGTATGCTAGTTTAGTGTGGCATGCAGTTAAGAAGAAGAGAAAGTGAATTAGTGGAGTAATTAGGTAAATGTGATGAAAGATATGGAATTATGTGATTTTTTTTTTACTGGTGTCAATTTCAATGATCAATGCTACTATTGTCTTCTTTTCTTGAACCGCTATATCCAGTTTGCTAACATCTATCTTTTGAACTGTTGGTAATGGATGATCCCAAGTGATGTAGACTTCTTCATTTTCTATGATGCTTTGTGGCTAATGTTTCCAGTGTTTTTCGGCCACTTCAATACCATAATGTTTGCACAATTCCCAGCGCAACAGTCTCACTACATTATGCCTCAGTATACAGTCCTTCTGCCATTTGTATGTCTTAACCAGCAACGAGGTGTGGAATTGTTTCCAATTCAGTTTTACAAGACCTAGATTTGTCTGTTTCTCTCACATGTTCAATGGACTTTATAAACCAATGTGTACACAGCCTACTATCTTGGGCTGCCAGTATTAACCTTTCATCTCATGGTTTGAATTTGCCTCTCCTTAACCATTCCTGTGTTTGCTCCTGATCAACATGAAGTTCTTCCAGCAGTTTTCTATGCTTGCGACTATGTATATGCTTTTTCCACATTTCTTGCCTTTTCACCTAATCCTTCACCTTATTTTGTTCTTTGTTTTTTTGCACATTCAGTTGCTACCTGATTTTTGTCTACTTCTGGTTTGATTTCCATTCCTGCTTGGCACTAATAAGCTTCTGCTATATTAAGCAGAGAAGTCGTCTTAGATTTATTCTCCTCATGTTTCAAAACTTTCACTATGTTTGGGTCTTGCGAGGTCAGCAGATATGTGTGGAGTCCCACAATTGCAGATCAGTACATATAATCATTTCGAGGAGGTCCATCCCTCATTCGGAACGAGGAATATATAACCTTGGTATGCAATGATTTTTATAAATCATTTGATGAGCATGAAGCATCCTTCTTGTTTTCCTATCTAATCTATCCATCATGTTTTGGGGCCAGTCAATCACTCCAAAACTGTAAGTTAGGACAGGAAGAGCAAATTGGTTTATAGCTTGGATTTTGTTCTTAGATGTCAGTGCTGCTTTCAGGATTAATTTAAGTCTTCTGAAGTATTCCTTACTAAGTTTTATTCACATTTCTTTGTGTTTTATTGTTAATCCTTCATCAGTTCCCAAATATTTATACACTTCTTCTTGCTCAAGTTCTTTTATATCACATTATTGTCCCAAACTGATTATTTCTGGCATTACAGTTTTCCTATTTTAAAGGTTGCTGTGACTATGAGAATAGTGGGCTGTAGAGGTAGGACTGATAGTTTGGTGAGTAAAATAATTAGTAGTGGGATTATTTACGGTGGACAGGAATGGAGAAGTAAGGTGTTAGAGTGTCAAGGGTAGCAGAGGTTGATTGGAGATGAGAGTCTTAAGTTGGAAAGAGAAGAGGATGTGATAGTGTGTGTAGGGGAGTGGTTTAGGCAGTTTTGCTAGTGGGGTTGTGGTTTAGTAACAGGGTGTGGAAGCAGATTGGTTGTTTAGTGGTTGGAGGTGTGGTTGAATCAAGGTGGGTAAAGTATAAATGTAGAGTATGTGGGGATGGGTGGGAATTGGGGTAGGGTAGGGGAGTGGAGTGAGTCTGAGTGTAGCAAGGGTTAACGGAGCTCGTAGAACCTGGTTTTACTGTGGAAAAGAAGAAACACAATCAGTGGCAATACAAATTCAGGGTAAGTTACCACTGCACCTGTTAACCCCAAGATCTTAAAAAGATAGAATATAAGTATTCAATCAAAGACTGAAGGGTGCTAATTATTTAAACACCAAGCAGAACTTTCCTGCTCAGTGAGTAGTAGTGAGTAGTGAGGGATGGTACAGCTAAAACAAGATAAAAATGGAATGGGAGTTCCTATAAGGAGCAGCTAGCATCCCTAGTGGAGTGCTCATTCAGTTACAATTAAACTTTAGCACTGTATGAGTAAAGGTAAAACAGGAACTTTAGTTGGAAAAATTAGCTGTGTACAGTCTTCAATAACACCTACATTTTGCACTTACACCTACATTATACTATATTTTTATGCTGTCTCTCTCTATCTGCTCATTGCAGTTATTATTTTTTTGTGATCAATCAATAGAAATTATCAATAACTGCTTTTTGAAGGGGCAATGCGAATAATGACCTCATCCAATTTCTGATCTTAAAGAGTTGTCTCTAGCAACATCTCTGGTTTTCAATTCCCAAAAAATACAGAATCCAAGGTATACATTTTTGGGTTATCAAAAAAAAAAACTAATAACACTTCTTAACCATTTTAGTGTCCTGCAAAGGAGAATATTTATCTTACTCGTAAGCACATCTGTGATGCTGTCTTCTTGTATAGGAGCTTTCTTGTTATACAACATGGTGCAACAAGACCTAAAATGCAAGCACGGTAAGCTTAATTCTAGGTAGCAGGGAAAACATAATCACACAAGAAGTTACATTTTTTTTTTACAAAAGGGAACTGGAGATGAATTTGCCCTCTTAGAGGTAGATTTAGTGAGCACAGGCCACAAGTCAACAGGAGCAAGTCAGTTAAGCCACTTGCATTTCCCATTGTGTTCCTTCAAATCATGCAACGTATAAACACAGTTTATTATGCTTCATTCTGCAACTACACAGCTGCATCATTTCTTCTCCCTTTTGATATACAGTTTAATTACAAAGAAAATTATTAGTTTAAGAAGGCAAAAATCAGGTTGATAAACCAATATGTATTGAAACATAATTAAATGTTCCTAACAGTCAAATCCTCCCACTTTTCAATGTGGAATGCTGGCAAGAGAACGAATTGTTAACATAAACAAATAAAAATAAAAATTGTAATTCAAATCATACTATGGCAATTGCTGCAGAAAATGTGAAACTACAGTTGCATTCAGCAACTATTAACAGTTTACACTGATTAAGAACTAGGTCTAAAAATTTAACTAGTTTGGATCCAATAAATGTATTCAGATTCTGATAAGTAACAGAAGTATTGCAGATATTGAGGATCTTAGTGATATTTAAAAGTATTATAAAAACATTTATGAAGACAGAGAGGAGAACTTAGGTGGGATTGTATTATTTTCCTTTTTAAATAAAAGTTCAACAAAGTATAATGGAAACTATAGATTGTTCAACATATTACACAGAATAACACAGAAGTAAATTACCAAATTAAACTATTAAAGTAAATAAAGCTCTAGTAACAGAGGAAATACTTGCCAAAATTTAAAACATATTTACAAAAAAGTATACATTTATTCAAAAACCTCTTAACCTAAGTACAAAAAAAAAAAAAAACATATCATTCATTATTCAGAAAGTATACAATTAAAGTTTTTTTTTTTTTAACTGAAACAGAATAAGGATGCAGTTCTATATGTATCACATAGGCCAATTTTATTACTAAATACAGATTCTAAAATACTCATGCCAATCTTGTCTAATACATTAACATTAAAACTGCCAAGTCTAGGAGCTGAATACCCATTCATTATTTATTATTAGAAGGCAAACATAAGCTAATATCGGTAGAAAAATAAATAACTGATTATGCAAACATTAATAACTGCATTTTTATAATATAGTTGTTTACTGAATTTACATTACTTTTTTGAGCTTTTAGAGAAACTGGTTTCCTAGATCTTTACAGAAATCTAATAAAAGAGTTATGCAATTATTTATGTTCTATTAAAACAGAAGCATACATTTCTCAAGCTATTACTATAACAAATGGAAATAAACAAGCCTGTCACCTTTTACCTCTTTTAATTGAACCATTAACAAACTCAAGGTGGCACCCTTTAGTCAGAACACAACTGACTATTTAGTCAAGGCTTTTTGTTTTCATAAATGCTTTCATCATTTTTTAAATGTTGCTGAGATATCTGGAGCACTAAACATTTCAAAATGAAAAGTGATTGCACTCTAAAATGTTATTGCTTGCAGAAAATGTGTAATGAAAATAAACTAAACATTAATCAGAGTAAGATAATTACACTATTAATAAAGCAAAAAAGCAAATCAGTGCATATTAAACACTCGAGATGGCAAAACATTATATTATCTAATATCTTAGAAAAAAATACTGAAATTCTGAAATAAAGATATGAAACTGGATTAAGATATTCTTTACATTTAAAGATAAATTAAACCAAACTAAACTATTACTACTCTAAACTATTTAAACCACATCAATAATGACAAGCAAGACCCATATTAAATAATTAAATAATATTTAAGTATTTTCTTTGGTACTCAAATGAATCCATAACTACCATTAGATATTATATCAGAA
The DNA here is from genome assembly GCF_019279795.1 of Protopterus annectens. Lineage (NCBI taxonomy): Eukaryota > Metazoa > Chordata > Ceratodontiformes > Protopteridae > Protopterus > Protopterus annectens. The sequence goes on along the minus strand of NC_056737.1, from coordinate 348,242,775 downwards.
CAAAGGAAAATGGAAAGTTAGGAGTCCTAGATATTAAACCTTATGTCATAGCATATATATGAAAAGGACAATAATTATTGCTGAAGATGTAAGCCAGAGGGAAAACAGCTTGTCTTATAATTATAGTGTGTTAATTGAACTTTGGACAGAATTTCAATTGTTTGCTCAACACCTGTGTTCAAACAAATTTTGATTATATTTTTACTTCTGTTTCATACTCCAATTCCTTTTATGTCCATCCATTCATCCATTCACAAACCCTTTTTCCCATTTTTGGATATGGGGTCAAGGTGCCACTTCAGCCAAGGTTCACCCTGCTGGGTGGCTAACCTGCTGCAGTTGTAACACCACATCACACACTCACATGCCCACTCACACCTATGCCCTGTTTAGAGTATCTACTCCATCTACCGCATGTCTGAATGTGGGAGGAAACCAGAGCACCGTCATCTTCTTTTATGTATTAGTAAAGAACATTTACCACTTAATGGGAATCTTTTAGCTGTAGATATAAAGCAATAACTAAAGCTTGAAAGAAAAACTATAATTATGTTTGAAAAATGAAGTTAGTAAATTTATAATGACAGCAAACTCTACATTCACCAAATATAAATGTTGGTGTAAACTATCCATCATTGGACAAATATAAGGTTAGTACTCTTTGATTATATAGATTTTTGTATCAGAATCAATTGAGCTACATTATAATAAAACATTATAGTACATAATTATGATATTTTGTATGAGGGAATTGCACTTTATATATATATTCTACACAGTTTTATTTAGATGTAGATGTGATTTAGATAGACTAACTTTTCTTATTATGAGTGAGTTAAGGGTAATTATTACTATTTTCATTACTGTTTGAGTTTAAATGCAAAATTCATATGATTCATATGGTGAGATAATATTTATTTGTTTTAAATGAAAAATCCAAATAGCTGTAAGTCAGGAGAATACCTCCAGCCACTCAATGATTTTTGCAAATTTATTTAGGAGCCTTATAATATAATCTCTGAGTTCTTCAAGTTATATTTCTTCTAAAATAGCTGTAAACTAATTTTACCCTCTTTGTTTCTATTGGTGCACTTCCTCCTACAACATATTCCTTAGGTAGTGATGTTAGAATTCCAGACCATTAGCGAAAGTGTCTGAATTTAATTAAGGTGATTTACAATTCTTCAGCATGCAGTGAGTGCAGTCACAGTACTGCTTATTACACAGTTTGAAGACTATGAGCAAGTCCACAGTTTAACAGTATATGCAGAAGTTATTAAAGACAGCCTGGATTGTAAAGAAATATACCCCTTACTACATCCCATGTGACCCAAGTCTGATTAGCGACTCAGATGACTGACAGTTTGTGATGGGGATGGATGGTGCCTAACCTGGGAGAGAAGGTGGTAGCTCCAGTCTGAATGCCTCTGCCAGTGTTATGTAGCATGATAGATGTCACACATAGTATTGAAAGCAGCAGCTAGTTGTAAAGACCATACATTGTGGCTGCCCAAGTCAATTATGGTAGCTCACTTTTCCACATGTACAGATATGGAGGAGCATAGGCAGAACTTGTGGTGATCTATATGGACATGTCACCAACAGGGAGTGAGCTTAAGGCTAATACACAATCACTTTTTAACTCATTCTTTAAAAACAGTATAGTCAACCCCACTGCCAACTTCCCACTAACCAACCAACTGCCCCCAGAATGATTCATCTGCTACAAGACCAAACTTCTCTCTCATACCCATACTTACCTACACCATAAAAACTCCTGCTTAAACTTAAACCTGGATCAAAAGATCCAGATAATGTACCACAATAATTCCTCTAAAAATCAGCAGACGCTATTGCCTGTCCTATTAGTACACAACTAAACAGATCCATTCAAGAGTCCTTCATTCCCACCATCTGGAAAAAAACATTTATCCTCCCTCTCCCCAAAGGTCAAAACAATAATGATATATCTAACTTCTATCCAATTACCATCCTCTCTCTCATCTCCAAAATTCTGAAAAAATGTATTCCTAGACAACTACTTATCTACCAACTACACTACAACCTTCTCTCCCCAACCCAACACTGGTCATAGCACCACCACTGCTCCTATATCTTTCTTGGACACACTCAACCATGCTCAAGACTCACGATACCTTGTCTCCTCACTATTTCTTGAAATTTCCAAGGCATTCAATACTGTCACCCACCTGATTCTTCTGACCAAACTCTCTGTTTTAGGCATATCTCCCCCTACCCTACGCTGATTTTCCAACTACCTTATAGATAGACAACAGGCAACCAGATTGTACTAATCCCACTCTCTTTTCCTCAACATCAATGATGCTGGAGTCCTACAAGGGTCCATACTAGGTCCACTGCTCTTCAGCATTTTCATTAATAATTTCCATACCAGCATACCCCATGATAATGTCATCCAGTATGCAGATGGCTCCATCATCTACTTCAGAACTACTTACACTCACCCAAAATACCTTCACCTCCACAGAAACCTGAATGTATAATAGCCATTTATCCCTAAATGCTAATAAAACTAAACTTGTGTTATTCACCCCCAAAAAACAACACCTCTAACCCAAAATTAATTTACTATCAAGTCACTCAACAACACTTGCCTCGAAGTAGCCCCATATACCAAACTTCTAGGGGTCATCATAGATGAACACCTAAATTTTGAGCAGCTTATTAACACAAACATGAAAAAATATCAGAAACTAGGCATCCTGTACAGGCCCAAACACTTCCCCTCCTATGCAGCAAGACTATCCCTTGCCTCTTCTTTTCTACTTCCATCCTTGCTCTATGATGCACCTCTCCTTACTAATATACAGTCCTCTCTTAAATCCAAACTGGACACATGCTACAATAAAATCACAAAATTTATAACCAGAGCCAAACACTACTCCCACAACTGCATATCACTCCAACTTCTAAACTGGCTAGAATTTCCCCAACATCTAACATACCTGCAACTAACCACAGCTCATAAGTTAATCTATAATCCTTCTAGTTGTCCTGCCTTCTCCTCTCTGTTCACCATATATCACACAAATAAACCTCTGGGATCAGTCAGTCGGATGCTCCTTAATGTAGCAAAACCAAACCTTTCTGCCTGTCAAATGCATTACCCATATGCTATAGCAAAATTATGGAATGCTCTCTCTCCTTCAATTAGGTCTACTAGCGACCCTAAATGCTTTAAGACTTTGCTGAAACAACACCTGTTCTCCCATTGGCTATGTACATGTACCAGCACTAACTATATAAAAAAAAAAAACAATATTCCTAGCCTTCCTACTTTTCCTCTCCATCTCACTTATGGCTCAGACTCCTCATATATACAGTCAGTGCTTCCATCTTGCTAACTTCAACATGTCCCACCCAACCACACATAATCTACTGTATCAGTTACCTACCATATCTTCTATTCAGTCTTGATGCCTACATACCAATAGCTCTAAGGCTATTCTTTACTCTCAGAAGCTTTAATCTGTTGCTCACCATCCTTCCCTTTCTACTGCAAAACTGCAATACTGTATTGTTCACACATTCGCTATTGTCCCATGTCAACAATTATATTCTTGCTTGGCTTGCATACTTAAAATATAACATCTGTATAATGAGTATTATCTATTTTATTGTATCACCTATTCTGTAATGTAGTGTTCTGTACCATCGCTGCTTGAGTTCTGTATTTTGATTCTGTAGCTTTATCATGTTTGTTTTCTGCCAGGGCCTCTACTGAAAACAGCTCACCCTGTCCCAGTAGACCTCCTAGTAAACAAATGCAAATAAATAAATAAATATAGATATACATAAATAAATAAACAATGATCTAATGGCCAGTGATGTGGTAGCTTTGTTAACAATTCCCAAAAAGGCAGACAGCATTGCAAATAAATGTTGCATGCAGTCAAGGAAGAAGTTGGGTTCATAGTGTTTTAAGAACCTAAATATTATGATGCCTCTTTGCTCAACACTGTTCATATAATTTCTTAGAAATAGGTATTACCATATAGAATTTATGAACAATGTTAAATACTATGCTGACTGAAAATATTCCAGAACAATTCAGCAACAGAATAGCAACAGGGATACCTGTATTCCCATGTTGTGAGAGATTACAATGTGTATTATACTAAATAGCTTACCAAAGTGTAAGAGATAAACTGATATATTTATATTGCGCACATCATAATGATTTCCTCTTTGGAGTACTAGGACAAGAGAAACAGGTAATACATGTACTCACCGTGTCATTTTTATGTGAACCATGGCAAAGTGCAGGCATCACTGACTAAGTTTAGATGCTTTTGGATTTTGATAAATGATCATATGCTCCATAAAATGTACCTATTACTTTAGAATATCACTGATCATGAAGTAATAGGAATTTAGCTTCTGTCTTCAAAAATGTCTTTGGTAATCTTTGTGTAAACCATTCCATTTTTAAGATATTTTTTACCTACACAACATCTCAACACAAACATACTTTTACAGTGACAGTTCAGAATGTTTACATCAATGCCCTATAGGAAAGGGAAACCATTTTTTCATGTTACTGTCTCTTCCTGCATACCCTGCAGAAATAAAAAAATGGTTAAGCAGACTGTCGTTTCATAAGAAAGAGACTTTTTTTGGTTAAAGTAAAAAGAGTACAGAATACAATATAATATAATATACATCTAACAATGCATCTGATGTGGATTTCTTTTTAAATTGAATATCTAGAATTGCAAAAGCAGCAGTAAGTGCAAAGCCACATGAATTCTTCAGAGAATTCTGTTCATATCTCATATTAGCTTGGCCACATTCTCATCATGGAGACATGCATTTAAGGGATGCATATATTTAGAAAAAAAAAGTTTCAACAGTCTTGGACAGGGACTGAGTTTCTGGTGTAGTGTTATTTGATTTACGAGATGGAATTGCAACTAATTAGAATTGGAAAGCTGCAGATTTAAAAAACTACTTGGAGACATTTCATGCTCATTCATTCATTTAAATTTAATCAATGTCATTTGTGTCAGTCTGTTGTTTGTCTTTCTGGCAAATTGTTGTAGAAGCTCCCACCCCATATAGTTAAATTTGTATCTGCAGTCATCTGCATTCTTTAAATGCATTGTGCTTGCCACACCATTTAATTTCATGAATGCACAACAGAAAAATAAAAGTAAACATATTTTGATTTATCCAACATTTTAACATTTTTCTTTAAATAATTTAAGGTGATTACATGTAATATGCACTTGAATACATGGGCAAGAGTCTATAATATGCTACAGTATCTTATTATATGTTGTATAGGAACTACATAATTAGTTTTTCTTGAAAGCTAGATTTCTGCAGACATGTTTCTGAACATGAGTAATGATTCTGAAAAGTGCATTTAATACACATACCACTCATGTCAGATCAGGGAATACACACACACACACACACAGACGTGAATATATATGTACATAAATATATATAAATATATATAGAGAGAGAGAGAGTTCAGAATGTATAAAATCATCTAAATGAGTAGCAGGCACGTCTCAAACATTTGCTTCTAAGGAATGTTGCTGCTTATATTTCTGTGCTTCATTAAATCTTCAGTGATCTACAAATCACTTTGTACAATCAGTGAAAGAACTTCTGTAAAACTCTTCTGTAGGATAACTTCTGTACCCTCACTCATGAATGAAGGCACAGCTGGGCTAATGTTTTCTTTCACCTTAAGCAGTGGGTTTATATAACCAGAAGGGAGAGACAGCAGCTAAGATCTTTGAACACTGGACAGCCTTGCTTATGCTATGCTAGATTGTTTGCCAAGTTACAATTGCTTTTGTAATTAAAGTAAGCAAAGATGAAATGTGTTTCTGTCCAAGCTCTTGGCTGGCAGTAATACAGAAGTAGAGTGTTGTATTTTATTTGTTTGTATAAGTAATTTTCTGGGAAATACTGCTTGTCAGGTTATAAATGGCACTATTAATAATCATAGCTAGTGGTTTGATTTTTGCCTCTGGTGGTGTTATATAGGTAACAATACCTACAAATTATCCCTAGGTGTACGATGCCCTGGGCACTAGGATGTTAACTTACTAAGGCCAGACATGCCCAGTAGCACGTCTTCAGTCTATACTTTGTGACATCTACAGACACCTGAAATTGTTAGGTATTTCATAAACTAAATAATAAAGTGCTTATTTAAAAATTTCCAAAAATATTGTAATCATTTACATATCAGGGACATGTTAAGTGCTGAAAAGCAAAAAAAAAAAAAAAATATATATATATATATATATATATATATATATATATATATATATATATATGGGCCAAATAAAACCTATCTTAGCGGAAACTGACTATATCCTTAGGGACATATATAACATAACCATTCTTCTATAAAAAGATGTACATATACATTTAAAAATGTCTAAATATATATATGCATATATGTATATATATATATATATATATATATATATATAAACATTTTTTTATATATATATATATATATATATATACATATACATACATACACAGTATTGAATATCAATGTAGTGTATTTGTATAAAACCTAATAATAAATTTCCTAACATATCAGATAATAAGTCAATGTCCGAGGGGTCCATCTAACAAAAATGGTTTGAATAGAGTACTATCATTTAGATCAAATGCTTTATCAGCTTGTAACCTGATTATGCATTTCAATTCACATTTCTCAGTATAGTTCTTGAAATTCCCTACCCTAGTACCCTTATTGATCAATTCTATGGCTAAAAACTCAAACTTATGGGATAAATCACTGCTTAAAACATATCGAGCCAGGGCATTACTCTCATCCTCTCTATTAATAGCATATAGGTGTTCCCTCACTCTCTCTCTCTCTGAGGATCCTATTAGTCCTTCCTATATAGAATATGGGGCACTTAGTACACCTAGCTAAGTAGATCAAATCCTTCAATTTACAATCAGCATAATGTTTGAAGTTAAAAACCTTATGTGCGATGGGATGTGTAAAACTATTGTCATTTGCCATATGTGCAATAATTGCAACTCCTACATCCAAAAGTCCCTATCCTCACAGATTGAACTCTCTTCATGGTGTCCTTCTCATAGCATAATAATCTTTTCTGGAATTTATTATTCTTATAAAAATAACTAGGTTTATTACCTATTATATTTGTGAGCTTATCATCAGTCAAAATTTCCCATTTCCTTGTAATAATATCACATACAGGTTTATTATCAGCTGAGAAAGGAATTACCATTCTACACTTATTATGATTACCAGTTGAGAGCTTTGCGTTACCGAAATCATGCAATCTCCTATCTTTAAAATACGATCTCTCTCTAGGTTGCCTGTCTATGAAATTCTCATCATGTAATCTCATATATTCATCTTTCTTGTGCGTTCTTTCCACAAGTTCATCCTCTAATCCTCTAAGGGCAGCAGTACAACTTGCATCTGTACTCTTGAGCCTACAGACTCCCAAACCCTGCCCATGTATCAGGTTCCAATAAACATGGGGGGGTGTGCATGCTACTACAATGTAGCAGATTATTCTTTCTGCAATCCTTTCCAAAGAGATCAGTCTGTAACGTATTACCAATTGTATACACTAAAACAACTCTATCTTATCATTAGACCACTTTTCCAGAAATTTAAAAAAAATCTTTGGTGGAATTTATATAATTTATAAATTTAATCAATCCCATTTCTGAATAAGTCCATACAAGAAAAACATCATCCATAAACCTCCTATAATAGGGTCTATACTGTGAGAATTCTACTTTGTCCATAATACAACTAATTTCCCAGCTGTAGCTGTCATATGTCATAAGATGACTGTAAATCAAATGGTGTCAGAGGCATACAGGGTACGTAATATGGCAGTACTAGTTTAACATTAAATTATAACTGGTATTTGGATGGGAGAGGGGCTTGATACATTGTATTTATGGATCAATCCTTGCAGCATTGGTTGTTTTCTGTGGCAGAACTTGGTAGTGGGTGGGCTGGATACGTTTCTGGGGATTCATACATAGGACAGAGTGCATTGTTTAGTTTGGAACATGGGAAGGCTGTTTTCCTGAAGCACTGGTTCATAGATGGGGGAAGTGTTGTGGCAGGTATATTTGCAGTCTGCCCAGATTTGCCTAATGATTTAGTCTGTTTTTTCATAGGGTTGTTGTTGGAGCATGTATGGCTGTACAGGTGTGCTGGCTTGTCAGTTCAGACTATGGAAGCTTGAGGAGTCAGTAGTGGAAATATCTGTGAGCATTATGGTTTCATTGCTGGCATGACTAGTGTGCTGTAAGCAGTGGTGGTTGCTGCAGGAACAGCATGGCTGTTGAACTTGGGTGATAGTTTGTGGTTCGCCTAGATCTGAGGTTCAGAATTCCTATACACTGAGAAAAAAACAGAGCCTTTTTAAGCTGATAAGCACAATTAGAACCTAGTCCCTATGTGCGGTTTTCATTGGGTCATGTGGGAGTTGTAACGGACATTTGCAGCTGGACAAATATTGTAGGCTGCCTATACTTGGGTTTTATTGTGATATTTACACGTCACTAATGGCTGAAGTTCCTAGCTAATGCCATACATTTTAGTCACCATGCAATGGAATCACTCAGCGAAAAACATGAATTGGGTTTCATTTTGTTGATAGGTATATAGAGTGTGAACAGGAAGCAAGATTATCTTGCTTATTAATTTGGATGATTTGGCAAGAACATTGGCTAGAAACTGATTGTGATGCATGCCAACTGCTAACAGAGCTTTGGTAGCTTCCATTAAATTGTCCTTTTATACATTTTGTGGACCCATGCAGTGTGCCTGTTGTCAGGAAAAGCTAGACAAATCACTGTTAAGTTTATGTAGGACTTGCACTAATTTGTTGTAATGCCCATATTCATATTTCTTAAGGGCTTGGCACACATTCATATTAGCTAAGTATCTCTTAGTGGTTTTGGATTTTCACAGATTGTCCAGACGTTGGCTCATAATATTGTATTACCCCCTAGCATATGTGGTTTCCTGCAGGAGTGGGTCATAGCAGTGACATATGTTTGAATTTCACTTTTGAGAAAAGTATATTAGCAGGAAACCTTTTCCTCATCTTTGTTGTGGCTTCCAGATGAGAATGAATGTTTTCACAGGCTATGGGGCAAGCTGAGTGATGGTTGTTCATTGCACATGCATGGTGCAGTGGTATTGACTGATTTGCTATGTTGATTTGTGGCCTGTCTTCATAAAGCTGTTACCTGGAGTGAACATGAGGTTATGGCATACCTCTCAACTGCACAGATCTTGCCAGAATGTCTGGATTTTGCCCCAGAGTTTGGTTCTTTTATCATAAAACAGGAGTTTTCTGTCAAATTATTGGCAATTCATTAGATACTGTTGCTAGCAAATGTCAGACATTAGAATTTCAGGTTGTAGGAGTGATGCTTCTAATCCCTGCAGAAGTTTCCTGCTAATGCAAAACCTATTAAGTTAGTGATGGTGAATCCCTGTATAAGCTTAAGTCTCTAATTTTAATTGGTTTCCTATGCCAGCTTCGTCCAATTATATTTAGTTAAGGCAGGGGGGAGAGCTCCAGGGTATTGCAAATAATTTTAACAGGCATTCAGTAATATACTTGAACAGAAATTAAGTAAGATGTATTAAAATTGCATATTAATTTGGTAAAGGTTATACATTACAATCAGATTCTAATTTGCAAATTAGTGTACATTCATATGAAATAAAGACAACTCCACACTGACCCACAGCACGCAAGCAAACTATTACAGACATTGCACTCTTTTCGGGAGGACTCATTATTTTGTGATACAGTTATACTTGTAGATGGTGAGGTGATGTGGCTAAGAAGACCATTCTCACCATTGCAAGCCCTTACATCAAAACAAAATGTAATTATAATCACTCTTAGTAAGGATGCAGTTATCCTTAATGGTCAGAAAGGGAAGCCTGCGTTTGGTAGAGTACTGTACATGCAGAGTGACAGGATCAGGAGACAGGGTATGCTAAAAGCATCCAAAACACTTCAATCTTCCCCGTCGGGGGGGATAAAGAAAAAAATATTTGGAAAGAGAACATATTTATGCTTGGGACAGGATGTATTACTAGCTGGTGGGTCAGGACCATATGCTTAAGGAGTGATTTGAGTTGGAGGTGGGGATATCGCTATTACTGCTCAGGTTGTTATAATATTAATGTATCAGTATCTTAAACCATTCTATATGCTGGGGAGAGTTTTCAAATGTTGTGCCCCAGATCTGGCAGGTAGCTTAATATGGATGTTAAGGAGGAGGCATAAGGATAATGTGTTAAGGGGTCTGTGTATGTTCATGTCTTGGGGGAATAAGTGGTTGAGTGATGATCCTGTTTCTTCTATGATGGCGAGTGCCGCTGCTAAGTGCAAGTTTCTCACCTAATATGTTTTGTAAGTTTGGTATTGTTATGTGGGGTTAAGTTAGGTACAGTCTCCTCTTCAGCGCAGATGCCATCGCAGCCTCTGTACTCTGCTGTATTGGCAGAAGTATGGAGTGGTTCGATTTTTCTTTACCCTGATTATTGCCTTTCCTTTCATCTCCAAGATGTGGAATGCTGCCACTTATAATATGATACAAACTGGTAAACGGGGCACATTTTCTAATGGGTCACTAACAACCTTAACAAAGCTCATAGGATGGTTAAATCATGATAATTTTATTATATAATAGGCCTTTTAATTGAATAATGATTCAGTTCTATTTAGCTTTGATATCAGTTGAATTGTTAGCATGGAATGTGTGACGGACTTGTTATGGAGGTATTTTACTCCTTGTTTAAGCATCTTAAGCTTTATTGCACTGTACATGTTGCTGTTACAGCTGCTTGTAAAGTAAGCAGTACATGGAAGAAGCTGCCAAGGTCACAATTTTTAACCAATATATATGTGCTTTAAACTTTTCCTTTGGGTCAGACTGATTCTGCAGGGATATTATTGTAGCACTTGCTTACAGAAATGTTTCCAGGAATGTTTCAGCGATAAGTTAACTTGGCCCATATAATGCTGCAAAGGTTTTGTTTAGAATCATAAGGGGACCTAGGTAGTTCAATATTTAAATTATCCCTCATATGCAGGTTAAGTTCTAACATACATACTCAGTTGTTAGCTCACTTCACTTTCTGTGTTTTAAAAGGGTCATTTAAATGCATAGCTTCAGTATGGTCCTTCACTGGCTGCAAAACGATTTGATGGAGGATTTGGCAGTGCTAGGTTATTGATATTAGGGAGTGGGGCAGAGTAATGGCTGTGTAGTTGGTTAACAAGGTAGGCTTTTGCAGTGCCTAGTGAGATTAAAAAGTTTTGTTTGTGTGTGTGCTGAGAATTATACTTTCCTTTTCTTTTGCAGATGGGGAAAGCACAGACTGGGCATCAGTCAGTGGCCAGAAGGAAGTGTATTTGAAATGTGATGGATTCTGCTGGGGTGAATGTTCCTGCCATTGGAGTGGTGCACAGTGAGGACGCAGGTAATTCTACTTTACTCATTAAGGCATGTCATTGGGCAGATTGGGAGTAATGTAGGGACAGTTGAGGATGACCTACATCAGGAGCAGGATGAAGTAGTTTTGGGGGATTGTTATGGGGAGCTTGGGGTTGTTCACAGGTGGGGTGGTGTTACAACAATGTGAGATTGGGTATTAAGAATTCCAGGAAAGACACATAAATAATCCTTAATGTTTCATTGTCACTAAACAATACAATAAACCTAAAGTTTCCATTTCTGCTGTAAATTACACTGCAGTAGCAAAACAGTGGTCCAAAATTTATACAATAAAAAAAATCAAAGTAATACATATGCATAAGTATAATTCCATGTATAACACATACACATATGTAAAAACAACAAGAATTAATGTATGTGCAAATGCCTTCATACATTCAATATACACTATACAATGAAGCATAAATCTGCTACTAATGCAAAATAAATCAAGGATATTAAATGATATATCAAATCATACAGAAAATACAAACAAAACTCAATTTTTCAAATGTGCAATAGAAGTAAAAGTAGCACGCACAGAAAAGCATACAGCCACATTTGGATACATGTACTGTAAGTACTATATTTCACAAAAGGTAACATTAGAATCTGCCCTCATCAAAGTAAAATTAAAATGAAAAGAAAATAATTCTGAAAATATAAAATTTCCCAAAGGCATGCTGTAAGTAAATTGGTGAACCAATAAACTGACCAAGTTGTGTGTGTGTGTGTGTGTGTGTGTGTGTGTGTGTGTGTGTGTGTGTGTGTGTGTATGTGTGTGTGTCTGCAATCATCTAGCGTTATCTGGAATTAGTTGTAATAGGCACAAGCTTTTTCTTGACCCTAATATGCATTATGTAGATAAATGAGAATTAATGAATTTTCACTAATTTAAGAGAAACAAAATGAAACATTTAACACATACCTAGTGAACCAATATTTAAGGAAGTACACAGGTGAATACAATTTCTGAATAAGTCTATACAAGAAAAACATCATCCATAAACCTCCTATAATAGGGTATATACTGTGAGAATTCTACTTTGTCCATAATACAAGTCCATAATACAACTAATTTCCCAGCTGTAGCTGCCATATGTCATAAGATGACTGTAAATCAAATGGTGTCAGAGGCATACAGGGTACGTAATATGGCAGTACTAGTTTAACATTAAATTATAACTGGTATTTGGATGGGAGAGGGGCTTGATACATTGTATTTATGGATCAATCCTTGCAGCATTGGTTGTTTTCTGTGGCAGAACTTGGTAGTGGTTGGGCTGGATAAGTTTCTGGGGATTCATACATAGGGCAAAGTGCATTGTTTAGTTTGGAACATGGGAAGGCTGTTTTCCTGAAGCACTGGTTCATAGATGGGGGAAGTGTTGTGGCAGGTATATTTGCAGTCTGCCCAGATTTGCCTAATGATTTAGTCTGTTTTTTCATGGGGTTGTTGTTGGAGCATGTTTGGTTGTACAGGTGTGCTGGCTTGTCAGTTCAGACTATGGAAGCTTGAGGAGTCAGTAGTGGAAATATCTGTGAGCATTATGGTTTCATTGGTGGCATGACTAGTGTGCTGTAAGCAGTGGTGGTTGCTGCTGGAACAGCATGGCTGTTGAACTTGGGTGATAGTTTGTGGTTCGCCCAGACCTGAGGTTCAGAATTCCTATACACTGAGAAAAAAACAGAGCCTTTTTAAGCTGATAAGCACAATTAGAACCTAGTCCCTATGTACGGTTTTCATTGGGTCATGTGGGAGTTGTAACGGACATTTGCAGCTGGACAAATATTGTAGGCTGCCTATACTTGGGTTTTATTGTGATATTTACACGTCACTAATGGCTGAAGTTCCTAGCTAATGCCATACATTTTAGTCACCATGCAATGGAATCACTCAGCGAAAAAGATGAATTGGGTTTCATTTTGTTGATAGGTATATAGAGTGTGAACAGGAAGCAAGATTATCTTGCTTATTAATTTGGATGATTTGGCAAGAACATTGGCTAGAAACTGATTGTGATGCATGCCAACTGCTAACAGAGCTTTGGTAGCTTCCATTAAATTGTCCTTTTATAGATTTTGTGGACCCATACAGTGTGCCTGTTGTCAGGGAAAGCTAGACAAATCACTGTTAAGTTTATGTAGGACTTGCACTAATTTGTTGTAATGCCCATATTCATATTTCTTAAGGGCTTGGCACACATTCATATTAGCTAAGTATCTCTTAGTGGTTTTGGATTTTCACAGATTGTCCAGACGTTGGCTCATAATATTGTATTACCCCATAGCATATGTGGTTTCCTGCAGGAGTGGGTCATAGCAGTGGCATATGTTTGAATTTCACTTTTGAGAAAAGTATATCAGCAGGAAACCTTTTCCTCATCTTTGTTGTGGCTTCCTGATGAGACTGAATGTTTTCACAGGCTATGGGGCACTCTGAGTGATGGTTGCTCATTGCACATGCATGGTGCAGTGGTATTGACTGATTTGCTATGTTGATTTGTTGCCTGTCTTCATAAAGCTGTTACCTGGAGTGAACATGAGGTTATGGCATACCTCTCAACTGCACAGATCTTGCCAGAATGTCTGGATTTTGCCCCAAAGTTTGGTTCGTTTATCATAAAACAGGAGTTTTCTGGCAAATTATTGGCAATTCATTAGATACTGTTGCTAGCAAATGTCAGACATTAGAATTTCAGGTTGGAGGAGTGATGCTTCTAATCCCTGCAGAAGTTTCCAGCTAATGCAAAACCTATTAAGTTAGTGATGGTGAATCCCTGTATAAGCTTAAGTCTCTATTTAATTTAAATCGGTTTCCTATGCCAGCTTCATCCAATTATATTTAGTCAAGGCAGGGGGGAGAGCTCCAGGGTATTGCAAATAATTTTAACAGGCATTCAGTAATATACTTGAACAGACATTAAGTAAGATGTATTAAAATTGCATATTAATTTGGTAAAGGTTATACATTACAATCAGATTCTAATTTGCAAATTAGTGTACATTCATATGAAATAAAGACAACTCCACACTGACCCGCAGCACGCAAGCAAACTATTGCAGACATTGCACTCTTTTCGGGAGGACTCATTATTTTGTGATACAGTTATACTTGTAGAGGGTGAGGTGATGTGGCTAAGAAGACCATTCTCGCCATTGTAAGCCCTTACATCAAAACAAAATGTAATTATAATCACTCTTAGTAAGGATGCAGTTATCATTTAATGGTCAGAAAGGGAAGTCTGCGTTTGGTAGAGTACTGTACATGCAGAGTGACAGGATCAGGAGACAGGGTATGCTAAAAGCATCCAAAACACTTCAATCTTCCCCCTCGGGTGGGATAAAGAAAAAAATATTTGGAAAGAGAACATATTTATGCTTGGGACAGGATGTGCTTCTAGCTGGTGGGTCAGGACCATATGCTTAAGGAGTGATTTGAGTTGGAGGTGGGGATATCGCTATTACTGCTCAGGTTGTTATAATATTAATGTATCAGTATCTTAAACCATTCTTTATGCTGGGGAGAGTTTTCAAATGTTGTGCCCCAGATCTGGCAGGTAGCTTAATATGGATGTTAAAGAGGAGGCATAAGGATAATGTGTTAAGGGGTCTGTGTATGTTCATGTCTTGGGGGAATAAGTGGTTGAGTGATGATCCTGTTTCTTCTATGATGGCGAGTGCCACTGCTAAGTGCAAGTTTCTCACCTAATATGTTTTGTAAGTTTGGTATTGTTATGTGGGGTTAAGTTAGGTACAGTCTCCTCTTCAGCGCAGATGCCATCGTAGCCTCTGTACTCTGCTGTATTGGCAGAAGTATGGAGTGGTTCGATTTTTCTTTACCCTGATTATTGCCTTTCCTTTCATCTCCAAGATGTGGAATGCTGCCACTTATAATATGATACAAACTGGTAAACGGGGCACATTTTCTAATGGGTCACTAACAACCTTAACAAAGCTCATAGGATGGTTAAATCATGATAATTTTATTATATAATAGGCCTTTTAATTGAATAATGATTCAGTTCGATTTACCTTTGATATCAGTTGAATTGTTAGCATGGAATGTGTGACGGACTTGTTATGGAGGTATTTTACTCCTTGTTTAAGCATCTTAAGCTTTATTGCACTGTACTGTTACAGCTGCTTGTAAAGTAAGCAGTACATGGGAGAAGCTGCCAAGGTCACAATTTTTAACCAATATATATGTGCTTTAAACTTTTCGTTTGGGTCAGACTGATTCTGCAGGGATATTATTGTCGCACTTGCTTACAGAAATGTTTCCAGGAATGTTTCAGAGATAAGTTAACTTGGCCCATATAATGCTGCAAAGGTTTTGTTTCGAATCATAAGGGGACCTAGGTAGTTCAATATTTAAATTATCCCTCATATGCAGGTTAAGTTCTAACATACATACTCAGTTGTTAGCTCACTTCAGTTTCTGTGTTTTAAAAGGGTCATTTAAATGCATAGCTGCAGTATGGTCCTTCACTGGCTGCAAAATGATTTGATGGAGGATTCGGCAGTGCTAGGTTATTGATATTAGGGGGTGGGGCAGAGTAATGGCTGTGTAGTTGGTTAACAAGGTAGGCTTTTGCAGTGCCTAGTGAGATTAAAAAGTTTTGTTTGTGTGTGTGCTGAGAATTATACTTTCCTTTTCTTTTGCAGATGGGGAAAGCACAGACTGGGCATCAGTCAGTGGCCAAAAGGAAGTGTATTTGAAATGTGATGGATTCTGCTGGGGTGAATGTTCCTGCCATTGGAGTGGTGCACAGTGAGGTCGCAGGTAATTCTACTTTACTCATTAAGGCATGTCATTGGGCAGATTGGGAGTAATGTAGGGACAGTTGAGGATGACCTACATCAGGAGCAGGATGAAGTAATTTTGGGGGATTGTTATGGGGAGCTTGGGGTTGTTCACAGGTGGGGTGGTGTTACAACAATGTGAGATTGGGTATTAAGAATTCCAGGAAAGACACATAAATAATCCTTAATGTTTCATTGTCACTAAACAATACAATAAACCTAAAGTTTCCATTTCTGCTATAAATTACACTGCAGTAGCAAAACAGTGGTCCAAAATTTATACAATAAAAAAATCAAAGTAATACATATGCATAAGTATAATTCCATGTATAACACATACACATATGTAAAAACAACATGACTTTATGTATGTGCAAATGCCTTCATACATTCAATATACACTATACAATGAAGCATAAATCTGCTACTAATGCAAAATAAATCAAGGATATTAAATGATATATCAAATCATACAGAAAATACAAACAAAACTCAATTTTTCAAATGTGCAATAGAAGTGAAAGTAGCATGCACAGAAAAGCATACAGCCACATTTGGATACATGTACTGTAAGTACTATATTTCACAAAAGGTAACATTAGAATCTGCCCTCATCAAAGTAAAATTAAAATGAAAAGAAAATAATTCTGAAAATATAAAATTTCCCAAAGGCATGCTGTAAGTAAATTGGTGAACCAATAAACTGACAAAGTTGTGTGTGTGTGTGTGTGTGTGTGTGTGTGTGTGTGTGTATGTGTGTGTGTCTGCAATCATCTAGCTTTATCTGGAATTAGTTGTAATAGACACAAGCTTTTTCTTGACCCTAATATGCATTATGTAGATAAATGAGAATTAATACATTTTCACTAATTTAAGAGAAACAAAATGAAACATTTAACACATACCTAGTGAACCAATATTTAAGGAAGTACACAGGTAAATACAATTTCTGAATAAGTCTATACAAGAAAAACATCATCCATAAACCTCCTATAATAGGGTATATACTGTGAGAATTCTACTTTGTCCATAATACAACTAATTTCCCAGCTGTAGCTGCCATATGTCATAAGATGACTGTAAATCAAATGGTGTCAGAGGCATACAGGGTACGTAATATGGCAGTACTAGTTTAACATTAAATTATAACTGGTATTTGGATGGGAGAGGGGCTTGATACATTGTATTTATGGATCAATCCTTGCAGCATTGGTTGTTTTCTGTGGCAGAACTTGGTAGTGGTTGGGCTGGATAAGTTTCTGGGGATTCATACATAGGGCAAAGTGCATTGTTTAGTTTGGAACATGGGAAGGCTGTTTTCCTGAAGCACTGGTTCATAGATGGGGGAAGTGTTGTGGCAGGTATATTTGCAGTCTGCCCAGATTTGCCTAATTATTTAGTCTGTTTTTTCATGGGGTTGTTGTTGGAGCATGTTTGGTTGTACAGGTGTGCTGGCAAGCCAGTTCAGACTATGGAAGCTTGAGAAGTCAGTAGTGGAAATATCTGTGAGCATTATGGTTTCATTGGTGGCATGACTAGTGTGCTGTAAGCAGTGATGGTTGCTGCTGGAACAGCATGGCTGTTGAACTTGGGTGATAGTTTGTGGTTCGCCCAGATCTGAGGTTCAGAATTCCTATACACTGAGAAAAAAACAGACCTTTTTAAGCTGATAAGCACAATTAGAACCTAGTCCCTATGTGCGGTTTTCATTGGGTCATGTGGGAGTTGTAACGGACATTTGCAGCTGGACAAATATTGTAGGCTGACTATACTTGGGTTTTATTGTGATATTTACATGTCACTAATGGCTGAAGTTCCTAGATAATGCCATACATTTTAGTCACCATGCAATGGAATCACTCAGCGAAAAAGATGAATTGGGTTTCATTTTGTTGATAGGTATATAGCGTGTGAACAGGAAGCAAGATTATCTTGCTTATTAATTTGGATGATTTGGCAAGAACATTGGCTAGAAACTGATTGTGATGCATGCCAACTGCTAACAGAGCTTTGGTAGCTTCCATTAAATTGTCCTTTTATAGATTTTGTGGACCCATACAGTGTGCCTGTTGTCAGGGAAAGCTAGACAAATCACTGTTAAGTTTATGTAGGACTTGCACTAATTTGTTGTAATGCCCATATTCATATTTCTTAAGGGCTTGGCACACATTCATATTAGCTAAGTTTCTCTTAGTGGTTTTGGATTTTCACAGATTGTCCAGACGTTGGCTCATAATATTGTATTACCCCATAGCATATGCGGTTTCCTGCAGGAGTGGGTCATAGCAGTGGCATATGTTTGAATTTCACTTTTGAGAAAAGTATATTAACAGGAAACCTTTTCCTCATCTTTGTTGTGGCTTCCTGATGAGACTGAATGTTTTCACAGGCTATGGGGCACTCTCAGTGATGGTTGTTCATTGCACATGCATGGTGCAGTGGTATTGACTGATTTGCTATGTTGATTTGTGGCCTGTCTTCATAAAGCTGTTACCTGGACTGAACATGAGGTTATGGCATACCTCTCAACTGCACAGATCTTGCCAGAATGTCTGGATTTTGCCCCAGAGTTTGGTTCGTTTATCATAAAACAGGAGTTTTCTGGCAAATTATTGGCAATTCATTAGATACTGTTGCTAGCAAATGTCAGACATTAGAATTTCAGGTTGGAGGAGTGATGCTTCTAATCCCTGCAGAAGTTTCCTGCTAATGAAAAACTTATTAAGTTAGTGATGGTGAATCCCTGTATAAGCTTAAGTCTCTATTTAATTTAAATCGGTTTCCTATGCCAGCTTCATCCAATTATATTTAGTCAAGGCATGGGGTAGTGCTCCAGGGTATTGCAAATAATTTTAACAGGCATTCAGTAATATTCTTGAACAGACATTAAGTAAGATGTATTAAAATTGCATATTAATTTGGTAAAGGTTATACATTACAATCAGATTCTAATTTGCAAATTAGTGTACATTCATATGAAATAAAGACAACTCCACACTGACCCACAGCACGCAAGCAAACAATTGCAGACATTGCACTCTTTTCGGGAGGACTCATTATTTTGTGATACAGTTATACTTGTAGATGAGGAGGTGATGTGGCTAAGAAGACCATTCTCACCATTGTAAGCCCTTACATCAAAACAAAATGTAATTATAATCACTCTTAGTAAGGATGCAGTTATCATTTAATGGTCAGAAAGGGAAGTCTGCGTTTGGTAGAGTACTGTACATGCAGAGTGACAGGATCAGGAGACAGGATATGCTAAAAGCATCCAAAACACTTCAATCTTCCCCCTCGGGTGGGATAAAGAAAAAAATATTTGGAAAGAGAACATATTTATGCTTGGGACAGGATGTGTTACTAGCTGGTGGGTCAGGACCATATGCTTAAGGAGTGAGTTGAGTTGGAGGTGGGGATATCGCTATTACTGCTCAGGTTGTTATAATATTAATGTATCAGTATCTTAAACCATTCTTTATGCTGGGGAGAGTTTTCAAATGTTGTGCCCCAGATCTGGCAGGTAGCTTAATATGGATGTTAAAGAGGAGGCATAAGGATAATGTGTTAAGGGGTCTGTGCATGTTCATGTCTTGGGGGAATAAGTGGTTGAGTGATGATCCTGTTTCTTCTATGATGGCGAGTGCCACTGCTAAGTGCAAGTTTCTCACCTAATATGTTTTGTAAGTTTGGTATTGTTATGTGGGGTTAAGTTAGGTACAGTCTCCTCTTCAGCGCAGATGCCATCGCAGCCTCTGTACTCTGCTGTATTGGCAGAAGTATGGAGTGGTTCGATTTTTCTTTACCCTGATTATTGCCTTTCCTTTCATCTCCAAGATGTGGAATGCTGCCACTTATAATATGATACAAACTGGTAAACGGGGCGCATTTTCTAATGGGTCACTAACAACCTTAACAAAGCTCATAGGATGGTTAAATCATGATAATTTTATTATATAATAGGCCTTTTAATTGAATAATGATTCAGTTCTATTTACCTTTGATATCAGTTGAATTGTTAGCATGGAATGTGTGACGGATTTGTTATGGAGGTATTTTACTCCTTGTTTAAGCATCTTAAGCTTTATTGCACTGTACATGTTGCTGTTACAGCTGCTTGTAAAGTAAGCAGTACATGGGAGAAGCTGCCAAGGTCACAATTTTTAACCAATATATATGTGCTTTAAACTTTTCGTTTGGGTCAGACTGATTCTGCAGGGATATTATTGTCGCACTTGCTTACAGAAATGTTTCCAGGAATGTTTCAGAGATAAGTTAACTTGGCCCATATAATGCTGCAAAGGTTTTGTTTAGAATCATAAGGGGACCTAGGTAGTTCAATATTTAAATTATCCCTCATATGCAGGTTAAGTTCTAACATACATACTCAGTTGTTAGCTCACTTCACTTTCTGTGTTTTAAAAGGGTCATTTAAATGCATAGCTGCAGTATGGTCCTTCACTGGCTGCAAAATGATTTGATGGAGGATTCGGCAGTGCTAGGTTATTGATATTAGGAGGTGGGGCAGAGTAAAGGCTGTGTAGTTGGTTAACAAGGTAGGCTTTTGTAGTGCCTAGTGAGATTAAAAAGTTTTGTTTGTGTGTGTGCTGAGAATTATACATTCATTTTCTTTTGCAGATGGGGAAAGCACAGACTGGGCATCAGTCAGTGGCCAGAAGGAAGTGTATTTGAAATGTGATGGATTCTGCTGGGGTGAATGTTCCTGCCATTGGAGTGGTGCACAGTGAGGTCGCAGGTAATTCTACTTTACTCATTAAGGCATGTCATTGGACAGATTGGGAGTAATGTAGGGACAGTTGAGGATGACCTTCATCAGGAGCAGGGTGAAGTAATTTTGGGGGATTGTTATGGGGAGCTTGGGGTTGTTCACAGGTGGGGTGGTGTTACAACAATGTGAGATTGGGTATTAAGAATTCCAGGAAAGACACATAAATAATCCTTAATGTTTCATTGTCACTAAACAATACAATAAACCTAAAGTTTCCATTTCTGCTGTAAATTACACTGCAGTAGCAAAACAGTGGTCCAAAATTTATACAATAAAAAAAAATCAAAGTAATACATATGCATAAGTATAATTCCATGTATAACACATACACATATGTAAAAACAACAAGACTTAATGTATGTGCAAATGCCTTCATACATTCAATATACACTATACAATGAAGCATACATCTGCTACTAATGCAAAATAAATCAAGGATATTAAATGATATATCAAATCATACAGAAAATACAAACAAAACTAAATTTTTCAAATGTGCAATAGAAGTGAAAGTAGCACGCACATAAAAGCATACAGCCACATTTGGATACATGTACTGTAAGTACTATATTTCACAAAAGGTAACATTAGAATCTGCCCTCATCAAAGTAAAATTAAAATGAAAAGAAAATAATTCTGAAAATATAAAATTTCCCAAAGGCATGCTGTAAGTAAATTGGTGAACCAATAAACTGACAAAGTTGTGTGTGTGTGTGTGTGTGTGTGTGTGTGTGTGTGTGTGTGTGTGTGTGTGTGTGTGTGTGTGTGTGTATGTGTGTGTGTCTGCAATCATCTAGCTTTATCTGGAATTAGTTGTAATAGGCACAAGCTTTTTCTTGACCCTAATATGCATTATGTAGATAAATGAGAATTAATTAATTTTCACTAATTTAAGAGAAACAAAATGAAACATTTAACACATACCTAGTGAACCAATATTTAAGGAAGTACACAGGTGAATACAATTTCTGAATAAGTCTATACAAGAAAAACATCATCCATAAACCTCCTATAATAGGGTATATACTGTGAGAATTCTACTTTGTCCATAATACAACTAATTTCCCAGCTGTAGCTGCCATATGTCATAAGATGACTGTAAATCAAAAGGTGTCAGAGGCATACAGGGTACGTAATATGGCAGTACTAGTTTAACATTAAATTATAACTGGTATTTGGATGGGAGAGGGGCTTGATACATTGTATTTATGGATCAATCCTTGCAGCATTGGTTGTTTTCTGTGGCAGAACTTGGTAGTTGGTGGGCTGGATAAGTTTCTGGGGATTCATACATAGGACAGAGTGCATTGTTTAGTTTGGAACATGGGAAGGCTGTTTTCCTGAAGCACTGGTTCATAGATGGGGGAAGTGTTGTGGCAGGTATATTTGCAGAGTGCCCAGATTTGCCAAATGATTTAGTCTGTTTTTTCATGGGGTTGTTGTTGGAGCAGGTTTGGTTGTACAGGTGTTCTGGCAGGTCAGTTCAGACTATGGAAGCTTGAGGAGTCAGTAGTGGAAATATCTGTGAGCATTATGGTTTCATTGGTGGCATGACTAGTGTGCTGTAAGCAGTGGTGGTTGCTGCTGGAACAGCATGGCTGTTGAACTTGGGTGATAGTTTGTGGTTCGCCCAGATCTGAGGTTCAGAATTCCTATACACTGAGAAAAAAACAGAGCCTTTTTTAAGCTGATAAGCACAATTAGAACCTATTCCCTATGTGCGGTTTTCATTGGGTCATGTGGGAGTTGTAACGGACATTTGCAGCTGGACAAATATTGTAGGCTGCCTATACTTGGGTTTTATTGTGATATTTACACGTCACTAATGGCTGAAGTTCCTAGCTAATGCCATACATTTTAGTCACCATGCAATGGAATCGCTCAGCGAAAAAGATGAATTGGGTTTCATTTTGTTGATAGGTATATAGAGTGTGAACAGGAAGCAAGATTATCTTGCTTATTAGTTTGGATGAATTGGCAAGAACATTGGCTAGAAACTGATTGTGATGCATGCCAACTGCTAACAGAGCTTTGGTAGCTTCCATTAAATTGTCCTTTTATAGATTTTGTGGACCCATACAGTGTGCCTGTTGTCAGGAAAGCTAGACAAATCACTGTTAAGTTTATGTAGGACTTGCACTAATTTGTTGTAATGCACATATTCATATTTCTTAAGGGCTTGGCACACATTCATATTAGCTAAGTATCTCTTAGTGGTTTTGGATTTTCACAGATTGTCCAGACGTTGGCTCATAATATTGTATTACCCCATAGCATATGTGGTTTCCTGTAGGAGTGGGTCATAGCAGTGGCATATGTTTGAATTTCACTTTTGAGAAAAGTATATTAGCAGGAAACCTTTTCCTCATCTTTGTTGTGGCTTCCTGATGAGACTGAATGTTTTCACAGGCTATGGGGCACTCTGAGTGATGGTTGTTCATTGCACATGCATGGTGCAGTGGTATTGACTGATTTGCTATGTTGATTTGTGGCCTGTCTTCATAAAGCTGTTACCTGGAGTGAACATGAGGTTATGGCATACCTCTCAACTGCACAGATCTTGCCAGAATGTCTGGATTTTGCCCCAGAGTTTGGTTCGTTTATCATAAAACAGGAGTCTTCTGGCAAATTATTGGCAATTCATTAGATACTGTTGCTAGCAAATGTCAGACATTAGAATTTCAGGTTGGAGGAGTGATGCTTCTAATCCCTGCAGAAGTTTCCTGCTAATGCAAAACCTATTAAGTTAGTGATGGTGAATCCCTGTATAAGCTTAAGTCTCTATTTAATTTAAATCGGTTTCCTATGCCAGCTTCATCCAATTATATTTAGTCAAGGCATGGGGGAGAGCTCCAGGGTATTGCAAATAATTTTAACAGGCATTCAGTAATATACTTGAACAGACATTAAGTAAGATGTATTAAAATTGCATATTAATTTGGTAAAGATTATACATTACAATCAGATTCTAATTTGCAAATTAGTGTACATTCATATGAAATAAAGACAACTCCACACTGACCCACAGCACGCAAGCAAACTATTGCAGACATTGCACTCTTTTCGGGAGGACTCATTATTTTGTGATACAGTTATACTTGTAGATGGTGAGGTGATGTGGCTAAGAAGACCATTCTCGCCATTGTAAGCCCTTACATCAAAACAAAATGTAATTATAATCACTCTTAGTAAGGATGCAGTTATCATTTAATGGTCAGAAAGGGAAGTCTGCGTTTGGTAGAGTACTGTACATGCAGAGTGACAGGATCAGGAGACAGGGTATGCTAAAAGCATCCAAAACACTTCAATCTTCCCCCTCGGGTGGGATAAAGAAAAAAATATTTGGAAAGAGAACATATTTATGCTTGGGACAGGATGTGTTACTAGCTGGTGGGTCAGGACCATATGCTTAAGGAGTGAGTTGAGTTGGAGGTGGGGATATCGCTATTACTGCTCAGGTTGTTATAATATTAATGTATCAGTATCTTAAACCATTCTTTATGCTGGGGAGAGTTTTCAAATGTTGTGCCCCAGATCTGGCAGGTAGCTTAATATGGATGTTAAAGAGGAGGCATAAGGATAATGTGTTAAGGGGTCTGTGCATGTTCATGTCTTGGGGGAATAAGTGGTTGAGTGATGATCCTGTTTCTTCTATGATGGCGAGTGCCACTGCTAAGTGCAAGTTTCTCACCTAATATGTTTTGTAAGTTTGGTATTGTTATGTGGGGTTAAGTTAGGTACAGTCTCCTCTTCAGCGCAGATGCCATCGCAGCCTCTGTACTCTGCTGTATTGGCAGAAGTATGGAGTGGTTCGATTTTCTTTACCCTGATTATTGCCTTTCCTTTCATCTCCAAGATGTGGAATGCTGCCACTTATAATATGATACAAACTGGTAAACGGGCATTTTCTAATGGGTCACTAACAACCTTAACAAAGCTCATAGGATGGTTAAATCATGATAATTTTATTATATAATAGGCCTTTTAATTGAATAATGATTCAGTTCTATTTACCTTTGATATCAGTTGAATTGTTAGCATGGAATGTGTGACGGACTTGTTATGGAGGTATTTTACTCCTTGTTTAAGCATCTTAAGCTTTATTGCACTGTACATGTTGCTGTTACAGCTGCTTGTAAAGTAAGCAGTACATGGGAGAAGCTGCCAAGGTCACAATTTTAACCAATATATATGTGCTTTAAACTTTTCGCTTGGGTCAGACTGATTCTGCAGGGATATTATTGTCGCACTTGCTTACAGAAATGTTTCCAGGAATGTTTCAGAGATAAGTTAACTTGGCCCATATAATGCTGCAAAGGTTTTGTTTAGAATCATAAGGGGACCTAGGTAGTTCAATATTTAAATTATCCCTCATATGCAGGTTAAGTTCTAACATACATACTCAGTTGTTAGCTCACTTCACTTTCTGTGTTTTAAAAGGGTCATTTAAATGCATAGCTGCAGTATGGTCCTTCACTGGCTGCAAAATGATTTGATGGAGGATTCGCAGTGCTAGGTTATTGATATTAGGAGGTGGGGCAGAGTAAAGGCTGTGTAGTTGGTTAACAAGGTAGGCTTTTGTAGTGCCTAGTGAGATTAAAAAGTTTTGTTTGTGTGTGTGCTGAGAATTATACATTCATTTTCTTTTGCAGATGGGGAAAGCACAGACTGGGCATCAGTCAGTGGCCAGAAGGAAGTGTATTTGAAATGTGATGGATTCTGCTGGGGTGAATGTTCCTGCCATTGGAGTGGTGCACAGTGAGGTCGCAGGTAATTCTACTTTACTCATTAAGGCATGTCATTGGACAGATTGGGAGTAATGTAGGGACAGTTGAGGATGACCTTCATCAGGAGCAGGATGAAGTAATTTTGGGGGATTGTTATGGGGAGCTTGGGGTTGTTCACAGGTGGGGTGGTGTTACAACAATGTGAGATTGGGTATTAAGAATTCCAGGAAAGACACATAAATAATCCTTAATGTTTCATTGTCACTAAACAATACAATAAACCTAAAGTTTCCATTTCTGCTGTAAATTACACTGCAGTAGCAAAACAGTGGTCCAAAATTTATACAATAAAAAAAAATCAAAGTAATACATATGCATAAGTATAATTCCATGTATAACACATACACATATGTAAAACAACAAGACTTAATGTATGTGCAAATGCCTTCATACATTCAATATACACTATACAATGAAGCATACATCTGCTACTAATGCAAAATAAATCAAGGATATTAAATGATATATCAAATCATACAGAAAATACAAACAAAACTAAATTTTTCAAATGTGCAATAGAAGTGAAAGTAGCACATAAAAGCATACAGCCACATTTGGATACATGTACTGTAAGTACTATATTTCACAAAAGGTAACATTAGAATCTGCCCTCATCAAAGTAAAATTAAAATGAAAAGAAAATAATTCTGAAAATATAAAATTTCCCAAAGGCATGCTGTAAGTAAATTGGTGAACCAATAAACTGACAAAGTTGTGTGTGTGTGTGTGTGTGTGTGTGTGTGTGTGTGTGTGTGTGTGTATGTGTGTGTGTCTGCAATCATCTAGCTTTATCTGGAATTAGTTGTAATAGGCACAAGCTTTTTCTTGACCCTAATATGCATTATGTAGATAAATGAGAATTAATTAATTTTCACTAATTTAAGAGAAACAAAATGAAACATTTAACACATACCTAGTGAACCAATATTTAAGGAAGTACACAGGTGAATACAATTTCTGAATAAGTCTATACAAGAAAAACATCATCCATAAACCTCCTATAATAGGGTATATACTGTGAGAATTCTACTTTGTCCATAATACAACTAATTTCCCAGCTGTAGCTGCCATATGTCATAAGATGACTGTAAATCAAAAGGTGTCAGAGGCATACAGGGTACGTAATATGGCAGTACTAGTTTAACATTAAATTATAACTGGTATTTGGATGGGAGAGGGGCTTGATACATTGTATTTATGGATCAATCCTTGCAGCATTGGTTGTTTTCTGTGGCAGAACTTGGTAGTTGGTGGGCTGGATAAGTTTCTGGGGATTCATACATAGGACAGAGTGCATTGTTTAGTTTGGAACATGGGAAGGCTGTTTTCCTGAAGCACTGGTTCATAGATGGGGGAAGTGTTGTGGCAGGTATATTTGCAGTCTGCCCAGATTTGCCTAATGATTTAGTCTGTTTTTTCATGGGGTTGTTGTTGGAGCAGGTTTGGTTGTACAGGTGTGCTGGCAGGTCAGTTCAGACTATGGAAGCTTGAGGAGTCAGTAGTGGAAATATCTGTGAGCATTATGGTTTCATTGGTGGCATGACTAGTGTGCTGTAAGCAGTGGTGGTTGCTGCTGGAACAGCATGGCTGTTGAACTTGGGTGATAGTTTGTGGTTCGCCCAGATCTGAGGTTCAGAATTCCTATACACTGAGAAAAAAACAGAGCCTTTTTAAGCTGATAAGCACAATTAGAACCTATTCCCTATGTGCGGTTTTCATTGGGTCATGTGGGAGTTGTAACGGACATTTGCAGCTGGACAAATATTGTAGGCTGCCTATACTTGGGTTTTATTGTGATATTTACACGTCACTAATGGCTGAAGTTCCTAGCTAATGCCATACATTTTAGTCACCATGCAATGGAATCGCTCAGCGAAAAAGATGAATTGGGTTTCATTTTGTTGATAGGTATATAGAGTGTGAACAGGAAGCAAGATTATCTTGCTTATTAGTTTGGATGAATTGGCAAGAACATTGGCTAGAAACTGATTGTGATGCATGCCAACTGCTAACAGAGCTTTGGTAGCTTCCATTAAATTGTCCTTTTATAGATTTTGTGGACCCATACAGTGTGCCTGTTGTCAGGGAAAGCTAGACAAATCACTGTTAAGTTTATGTAGGACTTGCACTAATTTGTTGTAATGCACATATTCATATTTCTTAAGGGCTTGGCACACATTCATATTAGCTAAGTATCTCTTAGTGGTTTTGGATTTTCACAGATTGTCCAGACGTTGGCTCATAATATTGTATTACCCCATAGCATATGTGGTTTCCTGTAGGAGTGGGTCATAGCAGTGGCATATGTTTGAATTTCACTTTTGAGAAAAGTATATTAGCAGGAAACCTTTTCCTCATCTTTGTTGTGGCTTCCTGATGAGACTGAATGTTTTCACAGGCTATGGGGCACTCTGAGTGATGGTTGTTCATTGCACATGCATGGTGCAGTGGTATTGACTGATTTGCTATGTTGATTTGTGGCCTGTCTTCATAAAGCTGTTACCTGGAGTGAACATGAGGTTATGGCATACCTCTCAACTGCACAGATCTTGCCAGAATGTCTGGATTTTGCCCCAGAGTTTGGTTCGCTTATCATAAAACAGGAGTCTTCTGGCAAATTATTGGCAATTCATTAGATACTGTTGCTAGCAAATGTCAGACATTAGAATTTCAGGTTGGAGGAGTGATGCTTCTAATCCCTGCAGAAGTTTCCTGCTAATGCAAAACCTATTAAGTTAGTGATGGTGAATCCCTGTATAAGCTTAAGTCTCTATTTAATTTAAATCGGTTTCCTATGCCAGCTTCATCCAATTATATTTAGTCAAGGCATGGGGGAGAGCTCCAGGGTATTGCAAATAATTTTAACAGGCATTCAGTAATATACTTGAACAGACATTAAGTAAGATGTATTAAAATTGCATATTAATTTGGTAAAGATTATACATTACAATCAGATTCTAATTTGCAAATTAGTGTACATTCATATGAAATAAAGACAACTCCACACTGACCCACAGCACGCAAGCAAACTATTGCAGACATTGCACTCTTTTCGGGAGGACTCATTATTTTGTGATACAGTTATACTTGTAGATGGTGAGGTGATGTGGCTAAGAAGACCATTCTCGCCATTGTAAGCCCTTACATCAAAACAAAATGTAATTATAATCACTCTTAGTAAGGATGCAGTTATCATTTAATGGTCAGAAAGGGAAGTCTGCGTTTGGTAGAGTACTGTACATGCAGAGTGACAGGATCAGGAGACAGGGTATGCTAAAAGCATCCAAAACACTTCAATCTTCCCCCTCGGGTGGGATAAAGAAAAAAATATTTGGAAAGAGAACATATTTATGCTTGGGACAGGATGTGCTACTAGCTGGTGGGTCAGGACCATATGCTTAAGGAGTGATTTGAGTTGGAGGTGGGGATATCGCTATTACTGCTCAGGTTGTTATAATATTAATGTATCAGTATCTTAAACCATTCTTTATGCTGGGGAGAGTTTTCAAATGTTGTGCCCCAGATCTGGCAGGTAGCTTAATATGGATGTTAAAGAGGAGGCATAAGGATAATGTGTTAAGGGGTCTGTGCATGTTCATGTCTTGGGGGAATAAGTGGTTGAGTGATGATCCTGTTTCTTCTATGATGGCGAGTGCCACTGCTAAGTGCAAGTTTCTCACCTAATATGTTTTGTAAGTTTGGTATTGTTATGTGGGGTTAAGTTAGGTACAGTCTCCTCTTCAGCGCAGATGCCATCGCAGCCTCTGTACTCTGCTGTATTGGCAGAAGTATGGAGTGGTTCGATTTTTCTTTACCCTGATTATTGCCTTTCCTTTCATCTCCAAGATGTGGAATGCTGCCACTTATAATATGATACAAACTGGTAAACGGGGCGCATTTTCTAATGGGTCACTAACAACCTTAACAAAGCTCATAGGTTAGTTAAATCATGATAATTTTATTATATAATAGGCCTTTTAATTGAATAATGATTCAGTTCTATTTACCTTTGATATCAGTTGAATTGTTAGCATGGAATGTGTGACGGACTTGTTATGGAGGTATTTTACTCCTTGTTTAAGCATCTTAAGCTTTATTGCACTGTACATGTTGCTGTTACAGCTGCTTGTAAAGTAAGCAGTACATGGGAGAAGCTGCCAAGGTCACAATTTTTAACCAATATATATGTGCTTTAAACTTTTCGTTTGGGTCAGACTGATTCTGCAGGGATATTATTGTCGCACTTGCTTACAGAAATGTTTCCAGGAATGTTTCAGAGATAAGTTAACTTGGCCCATATAATGCTGCAAAGGTTTTGTTTAGAATCATAAGGGGACCTAGGTAGTTCAATATTTAAATTATCCCTCATATGCAGGTTAAGTTCTAACATACATACTCAGTTGTTAGCTCACTTCACTTTCTGTGTTTTAAAAGGGTCATTTAAATGCATAGCTGCAGTATGGTCCTTAACTGGCTGCAAAATGATTTGATGGAGGATTCGGCAGTGCTAGGTTATTGATATTAGGGGATGGGGCAGAGTAATGGCTGTGTAGTTGGTTAACAAGGTAGGCTTTTGCAGTGCCTAGTGAGATTAAAAGTTTTGTTTGTGTGTATGCTGAGAATTATACTTTCCTTTTCTTTTGCAGATGGGGAAAGCACAGACTGGGCATCAGTCAGTGGCCAGAAGGAAGTGTATTTGAAATGTGATAGATTCTGCTGGGGTGAATGTTCCTGCCATTGGAGTGGTGCACAGTGAGGTTGCAGGTAATTCTACTTTACTCATTAAGGCATGTCATTGGGCAGATTGGGAGTAATGTAGGGACAGTTGAGGATGACCTACATCAGGAGCAGGATGAAGTAATTTTGGGGGATTGTTATGGGGAGCTTGGGGTTGTTCACAGGTGGGGTGGTGTTACAACAATGTGAGATTGGGTATTAAGAATTCCAGGAAAGACACATAAATAATCCTTAATGTTTCATTGTCACTAAACAATACAATAAACCTAAAGTTTCCATTTCTGCTGTAAATTACACTGCAGTAGCAAAACAGTGGTCCAAAATTTATACAATAAAAAAAATCAAAGTAATACATATGCATAAGTATAATTCCATGTATAACACATACACATATGTAAAAACAACAAGACTTAATGTATGTGCAAATGCCTTCATACATTCAATATACACTATACAATGAAGCATAAATCTGCTACTAATGCAAAATAAATCAAGGATATTAAATGATATATCAAATCATACAGAAAATACAAACAAAACTCAATTTTTCAAATGTGCAATAGAAGTGAAAGTAGCACGCACAGAAAAGCATACAGCCACATTTGCATACATGTACTGTAAGTACTATATTTCACAAAAGGTAACATTAGAATCTGTCCTCATCAAAGTAAAATTAAAATGAAAAGAAAATAATTCTGAAAATATAAAATTTCCCAAAGGCATGCTGTAAGTAAATTGGTGAACCAATAAACTGACAAAGTTGTGTGTGTGTGTGTGTGTGTGTGTGTGTGTGTGTGTGTGTGTGTGTGTGTGTGCGTGTGTGTGTATGTGTGTGTGTGTCTGCAATCATCTAGCTTTATCTGGAATTAGTTGTAATAGGCACAAGCTTTTTCTTGACCCTCATATGCATTATGTAGATAAATGAGAATTAATGAATTTTCACTAATTTAAGAGAAACAAAATGAAACATTTAACACATACCTAGTGAACCAATATTTAAGGAAGTACACAGGTGAATACAATTTCTGAAAAAGTCTATACAAGAAAAACATCATCCATAAACCTCCTATAATAGGGTATATACTGTGAGAATTCTACTTTGTCCATAATACAACTAATTTCCCAGCTGTAGCTGCCATATGTCATAAGATGACTGTAAATCAAAAGGTGTCAGAGGCATACAGGGTACGTAATATGGCAGTGCTAGTTTAACATTAAATTATAACTGGTATTTGGATGGGAGAGGGGCTTGATACATTGTATTTATGGATCAATCCTTGCAGCATTGGTTGTTTTCTGTGGCAGAACTTGGTAGTGGATGGGCTGGATAAGTTTCTGGGGATTCATACATAGGACAGAGTGCATTGTTTAGTTTGGAACATGGGAAGGCTGTTTTCCTGAAGCACTGGTTCATAGATGGGGGAAGTGTTGTGGCAGGTATATTTGCAGTCTGCTCAGATTTGCCTAATGATTTAGTCTGTTTTTTCATGGGGTTGTTGTTGGAGCATGTTTGGTTGTACAGGTGTGCTGGCAGGTCAGTTCAGACTATGGAAGCTTGAGGAGTCAGTAGTGGAAATATCTGTGAGCATTATGGTTTCATTGGTGGCATGACTAGTGTGCTGTAAGCAGTGGTGGTTGCTGCTGGAACAGCATGGCTGTTGAACTTGGGTGATAGTTTGTGGTTCGCCCAGATCTGAGGTTCAGAATTCCTATACACTGAGAAAAAAACAGAGCCTTTTTAAGCTGATAAGCACAATTAGAACCTAGTCCCTATGTGCGGTTTTCATTGGGTCATGTGGGAGTTGTAACGGACATTTGCAGCTGGACAAATATTGTAGGCTGCCTATACTTGGGTTTTATTGTGATATTTACATGTCACTAATGGCTGAAGTTCCTAGCTAATGCCATACATTTTAGTCACCATGCAATGGAATCACTCAGCGAAAAAGATGAATTGGGTTTCATTTTGTTGATAGGTATATAGAGTGTGATCAGGAAGCAAGATTATCTTGCTTATTAATTTGGATGATTTGGCAAGAACATTGGCTAGAAACTGATTGTGATGCATGCCAACTGCTAACAGAGCTTTGGTAGCTTCCATTAAATTGTCCTTTTATAGATTTTGTGGACCCATACAGTGTGCCTGTTGTCAGGGAAAGCTAGACAAATCACTGTTAAGTTTATGTAGGACTTGCACTAATTTGTTGTAATGCCCATATTCATATTTCTTAAGGGCTTGGCACACATTCATATTAGCTAAGTATCTCTTAGTGGTTTTGGATTTTCACAGATTGTCCAGACGTTGGCTCATAATATTGTATTACCCCATAGCATATGTGGTTTCCTGCAGGAGTGGGTCATAGCAGTGGCATATGTTTGAATTTCACTTTTGAGAAAAGTATATTAACAGGAAACCTTTTCCTCATCTTTGTTGTGGCTTCCTGATGAGACTGAATGTTTTCACAGGCTATGGGGCACTCTGAGTGATGGTTGTTCATTGCACATGCATGGTGCAGTGGTATTGACTGATTTGCTATGTTGATTTGTGGCCTGTCTTCATAAAGCTGTTACCTGGAGGGAACATTAGGTTATGGCATACCTCTCAACTGCACAGATCTTGCCAAAATGTCTGGATTTTGCCCCAGAGTTTGGTTCGTTTATCATAAAACAGGAGTTTTCTGTCAAATTATTGGCAATTCATTAGATACTGTTGCTAGCAAATGTCAGACATTAGAATTTCAGGTTGGAGGAGTGATGCTTCTAATCCCTGCAGAAGTTTCCTGCTAATGCAAAACCTATTAATTTAGTGATGGTGAATCCCTGTATAAGCTTAAGTCTCTATTTAATTTAAATCGGTTTCCTATGCCAGCTTCATCCAATTATATTTAGTCAAGGCATGGGGGAGAGCTCCAGGGTATTGCAAATAATTTTAACAGGCATTCAGTAATATACTTGAACAGACATTAAGTAAGATGTATTAAAATTGCATATTAATTTGGTAAAGGTTATACATTACAATCAGACTCTAATTTGCAAATTAGTGTACATTCATATGAAATAACGACAACTCCACACTGACCCACAGCACGCAAGCAAACTATTGCAGACATTGCACTCTTTTCGGGAGGACTCATTATTTTGTGATACAGTTATACTTGTAGATGGTGAGGTGATGTGGCTAAGAAGACCATTCTCGCCATTATAAGCCCTTACATCAAAACAAAATGTAATTATAATCACTCTTAGTAAGGATGCAGTTATCATTTAATGGTCAGAAAGGGAAGTCTGCGTTTGGTAGAGTACTGTACATGCAGAGTGACAGGATCAGGAGACAGGATATGCTAAAAGCATCCAAAACACTTCAATCTTCCCCCTCGGGTGGGATAAAGAAAAAAATATTTGGAAAGAGAACATATTTATGCTTGGGACAGGATGTGTTACTAGCTGGTGGGTCAGGACCATATGCTTAAGGAGTGAGTTGAGTTGGAGGTGGGGATATCGCTATTACTGCTCAGGTTGTTATAATATTAATGTATCAGTATCTTAAACCATTCTTTATGCTGGGGAGAGTTTTCAAATGTTGTGCCCCAGATCTGGCAGGTAGCTTAATATGGATGTTAAGGAGGAGGCATAAGGATAATGTGTTAAGGGGTCTGTGTATGTTCATGTCTTGGGGGAATAAGTGGTTGAGTGATGATCCTGTTTCTTCTATGATGGCGAGTGCCGCTGCTAAGTGCAAGTTTCTCACCTAATATGTTTTGTAAGTTTGGTATTGTTATGTGGGGTTAAGTTAGGTACAGTCTCCTCTTCAGCGCAGATGCCATTGCAGCCTCTGTACTCTGCTGTATTGGCAGAAGTATGGAGTGGTTAGATTTTTCTTTACCCTGATTATTGCCTTTCCTTTCATCTCCAAGATGTGGAATGCTGCCACTTATAATATGATACAAACTGGTAAACGGGGCACATTTTCTAATGGGTCACTAACAACCTTAACAAAGCTCATAGGATGGTTAAATCATGATAATTTTATTATATAATAGGCCTTTTAATTGAATAATGATTCAGTTCTATTTACCTTTGATATCAGTTGAATTGTTAGCATGGAATGTGTGACGGACTTGTTATGGAGGTATTTTACTCCTTGTTTAAGCATCTTAAGCTTTATTGCACTGTACATGTTGCTGTTACAGCTGCTTGTAAAGTAAGCAGTACATGGGAGAAGCTGCCAAGGTCACAATTTTTAACCAATATATATGTGCTTTAAACTTTTCGTTTGGGTCAGACTGATTCTGCAGGGATATTATTGTAGCACTTGCTTACAGAAATGTTTCCAGGAATGTTTCAGAGATAAGTTAACTTGGCCCATATAATGCTGCAAAGGTTTTGTTTAGAATCATAAGGGGACCTAGGTAGTTAAATATTTAAATTATCCCTCATATGCAGGTTAAGTTCTAACATACATACTCAGTTGTTAGCTCACTTCACTTTCTGTGTTTCAAAAGGGTCATTTAAATGCATAGCTGTAGTATGGTCCTTCACTGGCTGCAAAATGATTTGATGGAGGATTCGGCAGTGCTAGGTTATTGATATTAGGGGGTGGGGCAGAGTAATGGCTGTGTAGTTGGTTAACAAGGTAGGCTTTTGCAGTGCCTAGTGAGATTAAAAAGTTTTGTTTGTGTGTATGCTGAGAATTATACTTTCCTTTTCTTTTGCAGATGGGGAAAGCACAGACTGGGCATCAGTCAGTGGCCAGAAGGAAGTGTATTTGAAATGTGATGGATTCTGCTGGGGTGAATGTTCCTGCCATTGGAGTGGTGCACAGTGAGGTCGCAGGTAATTCTACTTTACTCATTAAGGCATGTCATTGGGCAGATTGGGAGTAATGTAGGGACAGTTGAGGATGACCTACATCAGGAGCAGGATGAAGTAATTTTGGGGGATTGTTATGGGGAGCTTGGGGTTGTTCACAGGTGGGGTGGTGTTACAACAATGTGAGATTGGGTATTAAGAATTCCAGGAAAGACACATAAATAATCCTTAATGTTTCATTGTCACTAAACAGTACAATAAACCTAAAGTTTCCATTTCTGCTGTAAATTACACTGCAGTAGCAAAACAGTGGTCCAAAATTTATACAATAAAAAAAATCAAAGTAATACATATGCATAAGTATAATTCCATGTATAACACATACACATATGTAAAAACAACAAGACTTAATGTATGTGCAAATGCCTTCATACATTCAATATACACTATACAGTGAAGCATATATCTGATACTAATGCAAAATAAATCAAGGATATTAAATGATATATCAAATCATACAGAAAATACAAACAAAACTCAATTTTTCAAATTTGCAATAGAAGTGAAAGTAGCACGCACAGAAAAGCATACAGCCACATTTGGATACATGTACTGTAAGTACTATATTTCACAAAAGGTAACATTAGAATCTGCCCTCATCAAAGTAAAATTAAAATGAAAAGAAAATAATTCTGAAAATATAAAATTTCTCAAAGGCATGCTGTAAGTAAATTGGTGAACCAATAAACTAACCAAGTTGTGTGTGTGTGTGTGTGTGTGTGTGTGTGTGTGTGTGTGTGTGTGTGTGTGTGTGTGTGTGTGTGTGTGTGTGTATGTGTGTGTGTGTGTATGTGTGTGTGTCTGCAATCATCTAGCTTTATCTGGAATTAGTTGTAATAGGCACAAGCTTTTTCTTGACCCTAATATGCATTATGTAGATAAATGAGAATTAATGAATTTTCACTAATTTAAGAGAAACAAAATGAAACATTTAACACATACCTAGTGAACCAATATTTAAGGAAGTACACAGGTGAATACAAGAGATACATTCCAAGAGTTGTCTCAGTATAAGTGACTTACTACAGTGTAAGGCCTATATAAAACAATTTTCCACCGGGGACCCGATTCCAACACACCTGCTCTCAGTGTAAGTGTCCAGTAAGTCTTTTGAAATCAGCAACCATGTGTGCTGCACTTTAACCTAAAAGGAAAATGACAAAACTTTACCACCATCGATCTCAAATAAAATAAATAAAATAAATAAAATAAATAAATAAATAACAGAGGGTTTAATATACCGTGCAAGAATTTAATAATCATATAACTAAAGAGAAAAAGAAAAAATAATAGTCTGAAACACAAAATAAACACATATAGAGATTTGTGCCTACTCACATAGCTTTTGTTGTCAACTAGCAGTCGAACTAACGGGATGGCTGTACCATTCACTAACATTAATGCCAACCTCTTACCATTTTTGCAGCCAGACCCATGAATCTGCCTTCTCAAAAGCTTGCACGGAGTGCAAGATTGGTGCAGGAGCTCAAGCAGGCAATATGTCTGCCGTGTGATCCAGGAACAGCCTGCAGGGGCGTGCACGGACTAAGCCCTGGTATGCAAATCACCCCATTTGCAGGTGAAATCCATGCAAATGAGGTGATTTTGCAATCCAGGAAGCTTGCAGCAGTCCGTGCAAGACTAGTACTATCTGCAGAAATGCACTTGGTTAGTAACCGAGTACATTTCTGCAGAATCCAAAATGGAGCTATGACAACT
This sequence comes from Protopterus annectens, assembly GCF_019279795.1. NCBI lineage: Eukaryota > Metazoa > Chordata > Ceratodontiformes > Protopteridae > Protopterus > Protopterus annectens. The sequence continues at coordinate 348,205,518 of NC_056737.1, read as the reverse complement.
CCAAATAAAGGCTGCATATCAAGTAGTAAGCATGCCAATGGCCAAGTATAAGGCCAGTGGCATTGCAAACAAAACAAAAAAATAAAAAAAAACTTTTATTTTTTCTTTTAGCCAATCTCGGCTGTTTAAGTGTAGGACGGACAGCGGTACGCAAACGGGATCAGGGGGAAAATAATTAAATAAGCCTAAAATAAGTATTCTAACTAAAATCAGTATTCTGCCATGCAAGTCAATGACAGGCAGAAGGCAACTTGGCCAGTGAGTAGTGGGTGCTAAGGGGGGAGGTTCAGTGTGAGACATGTAACTATGTATTAGCAGCAATCCTATGCAAATGAGGGGAAGGATAGTTAATCCCAGTTTTCCCCAGCATGTGAGTCAGGTCCCAACAGTGTAAGAGTAGGAATAGCTTGGTGCAAGCCTAGGGGTTAGGAGACATCATGGGGGTGTCAGGCATACTGTAAGTGTATTGGAGTCCTGTGGCTCGGGTTTGAAAGCTAGGGGGTGTGTCTAAACCTACCTAGCACTCTTTACAAAGTTTAAGCAGGTGTGAACACCGCGCACCGAGTCTTACAAGAAGAAAAAAGAAGTTAAACCAGAAAATAGCAGCAGTGTGCAGATTTGAGCACTTTCCCCCGGATTCACTAATCTTCTGTACAGGACTAGCTTAGTCCTGCACGGAAGCGCCCGTTTAGGAGCAGGACATCAGCATGCCATGCATATTAACAAGGTGCTCTGTCCAACCTCCTAGGCTTACACGGAGCGTGTATGAGTGCAGGGGGTGTGTCTGAGAGCAAAGGTCTCAGAATAAACATGCCACTGCAATGTAGAACAACAGAAAGTGCTAAGAAATGAGCAATATCACTCACAGGTGTCCTCATATCCCCACCAACAGTCCCCCATGTGTACAACAGCAACAGTACATATAAATGAAAAGAAGAAACCCTTTTATTTATTTTCTTAAAATCCGAATACAGCAAACCACAGGTGTGTGGGTGTGCCCATCATTTAGCTATGGTTAATGCAGCTTAAATAGCAGAAAGAGGATAAAAAGCAAAATATAGGCAAATGAAAGAGTACAGCAATAGTGTAGTAGGCAGAGCATTCACCGTGCAAGCAGTCAATCCCAGTTCGAGTCCCACTGCAGTTCATTCCATTTTCCCTTCGAACCACTCTATGATAAATATTTTTGTGGCATAACCTTATAAATAACATACATTTATGAAGTGCAGTACTGCATTTAATGCAGACATGAGGTGTCAGTGTCATAATGTTGCAAAGTCCACAGATAATCACATGTGCCCCATACAGTATCACAGATACAAATGGCTAGCAGGATGTTACCAGTGGGAGAAACAGTGTAGACCAGCTAAGTCTAATCTTGACACAAAAACAGGTCCATCCCTGGCAGGACAAACCAAACATTGTGAGTCAGTCCAATGTTTACACATGCCTCAAAAGATGAACAAGGCAAGGCTCATACATACGTGGACTAAACGGATGAAGAGCCTGAAGAAGCTTGGGTCGAGACAGTATACTGGATGAGTACCGAAACGTGGAGAGAGGGCAATGTGTGGAGGTGTGGTATGGCTGGGCTAGCAACCAGAGAATGGATGGTTGCTGTGTGCATGGAGCTGGGGGGCAGGGAGAGGAACCATGGGTATGAAATTATGGAAGATATATGCAAATAAAGCAGCACAAGCAATAGTGTAGTGGGCAGAGTATCCGCCTAATGAGCAGGCATTCCCGGTTTGAGTCTCACTGCAGCACAGTCTATTTTACATGGCAAAGCACAGTATAACCAATGTTTTTGATGCAAAACTCACTAAATAACACATATATATGAACTAGAGTACTGCAGGAAATGCACATGTGAAGTATCAGTGTCATAATGAATAAGGTACTAGTAAGCAGGTCTAAGCACAACTAAGCAATCATAAGCATATGTAAGCACTAGTAAGCGTGTTTACGTGTATTTGCACAGGGGTAAGCACTACCTACACAGATTAAGCAATCTGGAAGCTAAATGAGTATAAGAATCTGCAACCGGAAGTTAGCAGTGCTTAGCTCCACGCAAACACATGCACACCCGCTTACAACTGCTTTAAAGTGCCTTAATTACTCTGCATCCAATGGCCCATGTTCTGCCCAGCAACAAAATAAACAGCCACTGCAAGGCTCGAACCCAGGACTCTGTCCATTACAGTCATAGTAGTTCACCACTAAGCCATTATAGTAGTATATACGATTGAGGTTTCAACAAACAAATCCTCACCATAGGAAAATCACACTGAACATGTAAAATTAATCTATGTATAGTGTGATGTTGTATAACATGCTACATAACATAAATATGTGAACTGGAGTACTGCAGTAAGGCCAGATGTGAGGCGTTATTGTAATAAAGTGCCCAGGACCCCATAAAGTGTATGTACACATGAATCACAGATACCAGACACAGATATAACATGCAACAAATAACAAAGTATGTCAAAAGGAAAATATAATGCTAATTAGATATGAAGCAATGCTTAGCAATGCACAGGTCAGCTTATGTGGTGTAAGCAATGCGTAGGCCAGCTAACTCAATCTGCCCAGTGGTATGCTACTTTAAGCAATGCCAACATAAGGTAAGCAGGTGTGCCCATAACTTAGCCTTTTCAGATCCGTCCAAACATGGGAACATGTGGGAAATCAGGCATATTTAAACCCCACAGGTGTGAATACTTGCCATAACTGGTTGCAGCTCCCTACTGTAGGCAGAATGGCTAGAGTTGGGGAAGGCACTCAGTTTAGAGCGTAGTGCTGGGGCACCCATAAATCCAGATTCATTGTATGGCTCCTGGTAAAACTCCATGAGGAGAGACTACTGCAGGGCCAGTACTAGGGCTCTCAGTATAAAGTGGAGGCCTGGGACAGTCTCGTCCATGACCTCACTAGTGCCACTGGTATCCCCCGGACTGGTGAGCAGGTCAGGGCATCACCATGCTGACCTGAAGTGGTGGAGGGGTGATCTCTTGGAGCAGTGGATCCAAGAAGCAAGGCAGATGGCTGATGCCCCAGCACTGAGTAAGTACCCATTCAACTACGTAGATAATCATTGTCTAGCTTGTGTATACTATGGAGAGGTAATGGCTAAATATCACTGTATTTCTCTGACAGCTGCAGATGAGTGGGCTGCGAACCAGCAAGCCCATGCTGCTAGGCTGCAAAGGTTGCATCACAAGGCAGGTTAGTAATATTCCTGCATGTACTGCCATAAGAAATAAATATAACAGTTCTAGAAAGTGTTGTACCAGTATAAAAATGTATTGTGTATGGGATGTACTGAATAAACCAGATAATATGGCAGGAAGAATGTAATATCTTGTGAATCAAAGTATAACCCGTGGAGTGCTTGTGTACATCCTGCTTTTATATGTTGTAATTTTGCATTCTATAAATAGTACTGTTGTACTAAGCAGTGTTCCCATACTGCTGAACACAGTTAAAATGTGTAGGACGTTCAGTATAACAATGTTGGAAGTCTCAAGAGGTCAGTCATATAGAACAACTGAGGAAGACTTAGACAGAAACCATTGGAATTCCCAGATAGCACAGTGTACTGTGATGCCAACTGTAATATTTTTACCACATACAGCAGGGGTTTGAATTCCGGGAGCGGTAGTAAGTTGTATGCATAATCATACCCCACAACTGTACAGATTTTGCGAGAATGTTCAGATAGAAAGCTGTACGCATAACTAGACCCAACTGTACAGACTTTGCTAGAATGTTCAGATAGCACGCTGCAAGCATAATCATAACCATCAACTGTACAAACTGTGGCAGAATGTTCAGATAGTAAGCTGTATACATAGTCATACCCCTCAACTGTTCTGATCTATCCAGCATGTCCAGATAAATGGCCCAAATCTGCTGTCTGGTAACATGTTCCACTGACAAATCAGTGTGATGATCCAAGAAATGTAGGCAGCTTATACTGACATATAATGGATAGTCATACCTGAACATAAAAAGCGAATGTATATGGAAACAAACCTGTCATTGTAGCATCTCACCCAAAGTGTAATTAAGCTATTTGAAAATATGTCACACTAACACCTGCATCCTGTCAAACCTTGACCAGAGTGTGTGTGCAATAACGGACTGTTAGGTATTTGTATAACATCAACATGGAATCTTGGAGTATGTGTAGTATTTGTCAGGTACTGTTAACAAAGATTTTCTCCACAGCTATAACTGGTAAGAGGAGTAGATTGTAGGTACAACACAGGTCAAATATATACTTGTCTACAAGCATGGAATCTGGGAGTATGTGTAGAAATTGTCAGGTAGTGTTAATAATGGTTTTCTCTACAGGCATAATAGGTAAGAGGTGTAGACTATATGTAAGACACAGTCCACGCATATACTAATCTACAGACATACCACTGTACAAAGTAAGGATATTGCATAGTGTAATAATACATGTAAGGGATAGATCACTGCAGTGACTAAGAAAGTTGAGAACACTACAGGGATATATTAGTCGTTAATCGACCTCTCTCTCTCTCACCCCCTCCATATGTGTAACAATAACCTTATTTCACACCTCAATGGGTATGTGTACACTCGAAACGTTTGTTGGGACATATGTCCTATTAGTTTATAAATATTCACATTTGGTTCTATGCATATGCCATGTTAAAATACTCCTATATTGGTGGCCTGTTGCCATCAGTGAAACCTCCATGCTGTTGCAATGGCCACTGTTGCCGCATATATGCATGTGTTCTGCTTGATCTGCAACTGTCGTAAATTGGTGTCTTGGGTTAATGGGAATACCTATGCATGTTGTTATAACTAATCCTGAATGCTGTTGACTATTACTAACTGATATCTTTCTTAAAACTGCAACACCATAGCTCGTATGGGAAGGCCGGTCCCAGCAGACCCACCTCTCCCACCTCAGCTGGCCATGGCACCGGGCACAAGCATGTCTGGGGCTCAGCCAGAGACCTCCTCCTCCACTGGCCCTGCACCAACTTCGAGTGGAACTGCAGCAGGGGATGAGGCTCAGCTCCCCCCCCCGCCCCCGGGAGCAGGGGCAGAGAGGTACCTTTCACACTCCATCATGTCCTGGCCTTGGTGTGTAGGGAGCTCGATAAGGAGATTCAAGACCAGCTACACTAGCTTGAGAGCCATGTGGCACAATTAGAGGGTGAGCCTGCCCCTCCTAGCCAGCCCCCCAGCAGAGCCACATTTGGGGTCATGAAGGTGCAGTGGTGACTGCCCATGGGTGGGGACCTCAGTCCCATTGTTTTCATTTAGGGGCTCATGGGCTTTCAACTTCCAAACACCCCTCCCCATCCAAGGTGTTTACCCCCCCACATGTGTCAAATATCACCCCTGTATTCGTCTTGTTTGTCTTGTCTGTTAACCTACCCAACCTACCTCCCCAAATATACCTACTAGCCCTCCCCAACATCCCACTCTCACCTGAAAAAGAAAACAAAGGGAAATCTGTTCCCACAAAAAAAAATCTCACCCCATACATAACTGTCCATTTCACACATGTGTCCACTGGACATATAATCCGGTCTAATTGGCATCACAACTTATTATTGTTGTCATCACCCCCACCCAGGGGTTTGAGTGTCCAATTCTACCTTCAAATTCAGTGTATATGCACAGCTGTTGCTGGAGAAGAAATGGGCAGCTATTGACCTTCCCTACACCCTTCCTCCACATCCCTGGCTATTTTCCCTAATGTCTTTCTGTCTTTGTGCCCCTTTTTCACCACTTTTCTATCAACCCCTTTTTCTTTTCTTTTAAAGAAATTAGTGTGGGGGTAAGCAGGACTAAGCACTTTTAAGCAGCAGTAAGCGGGTTTAAGCCTGTTTGCATGGGGGTAAGCACTGCCTACACAGTTATGCAATTTAGAAGCTGAGTGTAGGAAACTGTGATCGGATGTTAGCAGTGCTTACAGTCATGCAAACCCACGCAAACCTGCTTACAACTGCTTAAAAGTGCCTTAATCACTCTGTAGCCAACTGCCCTTGTTTTGCCCAGCAACAAAATGAACAGCCTCTGCAAGGCTCAAACCCAGGACCCAGCACACCATACACAAAGTGATTTACAACTAAGCCATGACAGCTATACATAACAGTGATGTTTTCACAAATATACCATCTAGCACAATCATTCAACAGTACAGTAAATGTAGTAATATCATACCTATCACACAACCTCTTAATGCAAGAATTATGGACAATGTGTGCCAAAATGTGGGTACTAATAAGGATATGTGTCAAATATTGCTCTTATACACTTATAACTTTGCTTGTTAAACAGTTATATGTATTAAAACACATATTTTGAAGGAGTTGAAGTCTGAAACACAAAAGTACCATCATTAGTTACTGACTTCAATCCTGAGATCATCCATGTCAATTGACAAGAGAATGAGGTACAGGCCAAATATATGAGCCAAACATGCATGGACATATGGACAAATATATATCTGTAAATGTAGACAGATAGACAGCTATATGTATATATATATATATATATATATATATATATATATATATATATATATACATATATATATATATATATATGTATATCTATATGTATGACTCACAAATAATCATATAACATCAATTGTATATAGATAGATAAATGTGTTCATATGTAAATATATATATATATATATATATATATATATATATATCTATATATATATATATATACACATATATATATATATATATATACATATATATATATATATATTTCCAGATAGAAATGTATATAGCATTTCCACATGGGAACAAAATCCTGAACCACTCACTACAACATAACAGACCATATGCACTGTTAATGGGGGTGGGGGCTCAAATGAGGGATACCTGGTAATTAGTGCTATGTTACCCCATCCACAGTCCTAACGGATATGCTGTGCAATCCAATATCCAGCACATGCAGTTCTTGACTTTAGAACCCTCCACAACACAGCTACAATGCTTTAACAGTAAGCCAATTCACCTAAAAAAATGTCAAAGCAATATCTGTAACATATCATGTAGAAAAGTCATTCTACCGTAGGGAATGGGACACATTACAATTTCATAGTTCGGCAGGTGATGTGAGCGAACATTATCATTGCGAATGGACTGTGCATTCAAAATTATAACGTTCTCTCATGTTAGGGGATTGCTGTACAGTGTGGTTAGGGAAATACATCCCTTTCCTCACTGTAGTGCGATCTCGGAGTTGGAATATTAAGTTAGGGGGTGTGGGAGGCACAGCCCCCCACAGGGGGGTGCAGGGAGGCTTGCCCCCCTGCATAGATGTAAGTGTAGGCTAGTTAGGTAGGGAGTTAAGGGAAGGGTGGGAGTGCTGTTAATTGTCGAAAATGTCGTGAGCGACATTTTCGACAATTAACAGCTGTTTTCGACATTAGGTGCATACGGAAATGTTCATTTCCGATGTTAAAATTCGAATTTAGGTACACTTTTTTTTTTTATTTTCGAATATTTGATAGTAAACCTATATGATATAGATATATATATATATATATATATATATATATATATATATATATATATATATATATATATAGGTATCTACACATATACACAGACAAAATGTATTAGTAACCATACATATGTAGAAGTAGTGTAAAAGTACTGGGTGCAAAGTATATCCCTCAGCCACAAGCACTATAACTGGCACCTGTGAAATGTGTAGTGTGGCAGCCATACCCACACATGAGAATACTTACATTAAATATATACCCATTCACAATTCAAAGGATATGACACCACACACAGGTATGCATACACAGAAAACCTTTATTTTGTGTAATATACAGTAATGTATGCCATTACATACAGCACATAAATATTGAAATATGTAATCAGTGCTGAATGCAAGGCCCACACAAAACAGTAGATGCAAGCAATGTGGATATATAACATACTATGCTGTACAGGCCAAGGCCTTCAATTAATACAACAGTAGACAAAGGAAACACTCAACAATTACAGATGTAGTTCAGCAACCTCCAATTACACCTTGTATTCAAGCCCTAGGGGGAAATGTATCAGTTGTGGTAATGTCAATGTATCTGTTATATAACATTGCTCAACTTAACATCTCACGATCACACTGACTAACTGAACTGTGTGCAACACTGTAAGCTGTAGCCCACCACTGTTCCCATGGAGGAACGTATGAAAGTGTACAGTCTCATACCTCAATGTGTCTTAAAATGGAGAACATCGACATCTGTGCAGTGACAGAGACCTGGTTCAAGGCTCCAGGGAGCACCCCTGCATTACCAGGCTATAATTAATACCACACCTTTCGGCCACCTAACTTGGACCAAAGCACTAAAGGCGGAGGTGTGTTCATATTCATTAAGGATATCCACACCTCCAGGCTAGTTGCTCAGCATAATGCATCAGATTATCCAAGTGCAACTAACTCTGGGCAAGACTGCAATGCAAATTCTTGCTTGCTACAGATCCCCCACCATGCCCCAGGATTCCCACTCCACATTTCTTGATACACTGGAAAATATTAGGGTACAACCTAACACCCTAATAATGGACGATTTCAACTACCCCACCATTAACTGGGAAAACTACTCATGTATCAACTCCTGTGCTCAACGTTTTCTGGAATTCATAAATTCCAATGCCTTGGATCAACTTATCCACACCCCCACCAGGGGCAGCAATATCCTAGACCTGGTCATTACCAACATGGGCAACCGGTGTTCAACACCAGAGGTCAGTTTCTTGTTGGTCAAATCCGACCACAAGCAAATCACCCTAGACATCCACATCCCAGCCCCATCCCCCCATTAGAGAAACCACCATAAAAAAATTCTCCAAAGCCAACTTCACGCTTCTTAAGACAGAAGTGGCAAACTTCATGACACCCATGCTGACGGACCATAGAGATATGACTGCTGAATCCTATACAATTGCACTTTATAAGCACTCACACGAGTGCATGGATCGTGCAATCCCTAACAGAATCAAGATGCTATCCACCAAAAAAAGGAAGCCAATCTGGTGGTCCCCTGCTATAAACAAACTCTACAACAGAAGAAAGAAACTGTTGCAAAAAAGAGTAAAATCCCATGATTGGAGGAACTCCGTGGTCAGCCTCAGTAAGAAGCTGAGATCCCTCATAAAATCCTCCAAAGCTAGTTACGAAAACAAAACCACCACTGATTCTAAATACAGCCACAAAGCATTCCATAGCTATGTCAAGAATCTCAATGGCAACACTCAGATCTGCTCTGAGTTACAGCACAATGGCAGTAAATATACAGAACCAACTGATATTGCCAACATCCTGGCAGATAGGTTCAGTGCTAACTTTACCCGTCTCTCATCCCCTAAAGGGCCCATCTCTATACCGGAAGAATGCAAGTACCTGTAATCACAGCTGCACAGGTAAAAAACACACTTTCCAAAGCCAAGAACACAGCATCCATGGGACCTGACAACATCCCAGGCTGCGTTCTACATGAACTACAGAACGAACTGGCACCCAACCTAAGTACCATGTTCAATCATAGCCTCATCTCAGGCTTTGTGCCCACTGAATGGCGTACAGCAATGGTTATCCCACTCCACAAAGGAGGAGCCAACACGGACCCCGGGAACTACCACCCCATTAGCCTGACGAGCCTGGCCTGCAAGGCTATGGAGCGTATCATCATGGAACTTATAAACAATGACATTGGTAATCTCCAAACTCTGGAGCCTACCCAATTCGGGTTTGTAAAAGGCAGATAATGACTTCTAAACCTGATAGACTTCTTTGAAGCGGTCACCAAAGCTGTAGATGAGGGTAAAGTTGTAAACACAGCCTAGCTAGATCTCGCCAAGGCTTTTGACACCATCCACCACTCTGAAATTATAGACAAACTCACTAAACTAGGTATAAATCCCTATGTCACAAGATGGTTTGCCAACTGGCTCACTGACAGAACCCACACTGTGAAAGTAGTTTACTCTAAATCCAACTTCAGACCAGTGACAAGTGGAGTACCACAGGGTTCAGTCCTAGGTCCTCTCCTGTTTGGTATCTACTTCTTTGAAGTACAGGCTAACACAGAAGGTCTTTGGCTAACAAAGTTCGCAGATGACTGCAAACTAGGAGCCATAATCAAATCTCCTAATGATGTGGACATCCTACAAAAGGACCTCACTGAGACAGATGCCTGGTGTCAAAGCCATGGCCTCAAGCTCAATGCCAAAAGTGCATTGTCATCCCTTTTGGTAAAAACTCTTTACCCATGAACTACCACATAGGCGGTAGTCTACTTAACACCAAAAGTGTGATAAGGGACCTTGGGACACAGGTGGACAGTAGTCTCTCCTTTGATAATCACATTGCCACAGTAGTCAGGAAATCCTTCTACATGGCACACCCCATCACAAAATATTTCTCATCCAGGAAAAAAGAGGTCATTGTTCCCCTCTACTCATCACTCATTAGACCCAATATAGAGTACAACACCCCTTTTGGTATGTAACTCACAAGACATGTACAACAACTGGAAAGGCCACAGAAATACCTCACAAAGAGGATTACCGGCCTGAAACAGATGCGCTACGCAGGCCGTCTCAAAAAACTCCAGCTTTACTCTGTCGCATATCGCCTACTCAGAGGCAATCTCTGCCTAACATACAAAGCTATGTCAAACCCAGAGCTGTTGAACATGCTCCACGTAAAGAAATTCCAATCCCTCCGAGCTACATGCTCTAGGGACCTAAACCTTATCACCACAATAAACAGAAAATGCTGGAGGGATAGATTCTTGTCTCAGAGACTTCCCATACTCTGGAACAAACTACCTATCTATGTCAAACAGAGCTCCTCATTAGCACTCTTCAAGAAAAATCTTGATGATTGGATGGGAGATAGGAAATTCACCCCAGGGATTACTTCTGTGGCTCTGCTTGACAGGGGCACAGGAAAATAATTTTCTTGGGTGACAAAAGCCAGGGTACCATTTGGCTAGGCTTATATAGGCCCTAGGGCCAATAGCCTAGTACCTCCCTATGAACCTATGAACACTGATATCCATGACATGTTTTCACAGCCAAGGTTGATAGTATTGAATACCCCTCCCCATAAAAGTTTATACAATGGCAAAGAACACTGTGTACCACGCACTGACCTCTGAAATGTACAAGGCCACACATATGTTGTCCAGCTGTTGCCCCCATATGTATGGACCCTGACCAACATATGTTGTGGGAGTCCACAGTATGACTGGGATGATAGCAGGAATGCTAGCAGCAAATAATGATACGCCATTACCTAACAACCCCCTAACTGTATCACAGCAGGATATAACCTGCCATATATGTGGAGGACAAAGGCAGGAGCACAGGGCCATATTTGCAATATCACTGCTACACACCCTGGAAATTGTTGGTGTTACAGGATTTGTTGCAACATACCCTTATGCAGGAATAAGACATCAGAAACACAAATGTATGTAGCCATGTACTGATAGCATGCAACAGATGGACTGCCAGTGATATATCTAGGACAAGACATGTGTGGTGCATAGACAAAACCTAACAGACAATCCACTGGCCATCATGTGGATAGGCCCACAGTTGAGAGCTATGCAGACAGACTGCATTCCATCCTAAACTACTATGTACACACAAACACTGTAAGGCCAGCAATATACAATGCACATAACAACACTACACACTCTGTCTGTAGGTCTGGAACTTTATACACATGTGTAGTTGGCCTGTGTCTGCAAGAACTGCTGTAAGAAGTATTGCTACTTGCTGTCTGTAACACTGCTGCCCACATAAAGGAAGGATGTCCTCCACACTGGAAAGGTTAAGGGACAATGCCCACATGAGTCAGTATTTTATAGTACTGGGTTGCCAAGACAGTGGCTATCTGAAGTACTACACAGCAGGCTGCATGCATTTAGCAGCTGTTGCACACTGATTGGTGCAGACCCCATCATCTGATCAAGTGCATCACCTACACTGATTGGTGCAGACCCCATTATCTGATCAAGTGCATCACCTACAAAAGCCATGCTGGAATAAATTCAAACCAGCTCAATCCCTCTAGTGGAGAGAGAGAGAGACAGAGACAGAGAGAGAGAGAGACAGAGAGACAGAGAGACAGAGAAAATAAACATAAATAACAGAAAGCTGTCACAGCTGTCAGAAAAACAAAATTACAGGTATGTAAAACATATATGTATTTAATAGAATGTAGTATGTGGTATAGAATAATAAGATATATGATGTGGAATGATTTATATGTGCCATCAGTAGTTGTTCCTGTAATGATGATCTGCTGAACAACTGCTCTGGACAATACTGTCTGTCCCTGTAAGCAGTGAGACATACCTGTCAACTGTGCAGATCAGCAATGAATGACAAAGATGTAAGCTATCATATCTATGTTTGGTATGTTAGTGTGGGCAAAAGCTGGTGGTGGAAGTACTGCCGTCATGATAGACACATGGGTGTCAGAGCACACCACTTGCAGGACAGTCATGTTAATGTGTAATATAGCATGCACAAATGCCATAGGTGTATAATAGGCTTACCTGCAATCTGTCACCATATATACCATCCTCATGTTAGCCTGTGTTCACATGTGACACCTGTCTGTGTTGCAGCAAGGCCAGAACAGTGCAGCTATGAAGAAAAGAGAGTTACAGAGTGTGGACCAGGTGTTTGTATGCACCCCACATATAGATAAATATATGTGTGACTTATAATTAGACGTGTATGTCTATAGATATACAGACACTCATATAGATATAGGTATATAAACAACCCACAATATCTATACATACATGTGCACATATATGTACATATATATATATATATATATATATATATATATATATATATATATATACAAACACACACACACACACACACACACACACACACACATAACATAATTCTTCTACATATTTATACATATATATATATATATGGGTCGAGGACTATTCACTGAAAGTCAAATGACTGTGCACAAATCACTGAAAACATAATTAACTGAAAACTCAATTCACTGAAACACATTTCACTGAAAGTTATATATGGCCTTTTCCCCACAGTAGTGCGACCCTGGAGTTAGAATATATTGTAAGGGAGGGTGTGGGGCATAGCCCCCCACATAGTTTGGATATATATTAAGTTTAGAAAAGAGTAATTTATTGAAATTGAAAGTATCCATGTGTATAGTTCAAAATATTTAAAATAGGTGTGGGGCTATGCCCTCCACACCCCCCAATGTGGGAGGTGGTGCCCCCCACACACCCCTTTACTGTATATTCTAACTTCTGGATCACACTACAGTGGGGAAAAGGCCATATATAACTTTCAGTGAAATGTGTTTCAGTGAATTATGTTTACAGTGAATTGAGCTTTCAGTGAATTGTGCACAGTCAAATGTGTTTCAGTGAAATGTGCTTTCAGTGGATAGTCCTAGACCCATATATATATATGTATATATATATATATATATATATATATATATATATATATATATATATATATATATATATATATATATATACAGCAGTACATGGGTGCAAAATAGACTTTGACGTGTGGTGTGTAACCCATATTAAGAACACATTGCATTTGTTTGTGAAGGTGGAATTTGCATGTTGGTGAAGGCTAGTAGGAAAATTGTGGTATGTAGGTTGGGTCTGCAGACAGAAAAGACAGCATACAGGGCTGGGATATGACACATGTGGTGTGTAAACACCATGGATGGGGAGTGTTGTTTGGAATGTTTACATCATTGAGCCCCATATGGAAGTAATGGGACCAAGGTCCCCACCCATGGACAGTCACGACAGCATCTACATGGTCATAAAGGTGCTCAGGCTGTGGGCTGTGCAGGAGAAGCAAGCATGGCCACCCTGTGCATGTGTACTGCAGGGCTCCAGTTGATGTAGCAAGTCCCCCATGTCCCTGTGGAGCTCTCTATGTACCAGACCATGGACCTGACTGTGGGTGACAGGGTTGTGTCTGTGTGTGCTCGTGGGGGGACACCATCTCCTGAGGTGGTTCCACCTGAATGTAGTGCAGGACCAGTAGATGATAACATCCCATGGTGGGTCCAAGATGCGATGTGGCCTGGTAACATGGACAGATGAGGTGGGAGAGGTGGTTCTGCTGGCAACTAACCCCTACACATGCTATTGTGTGACTGTTATGGAACATATGTGGGCTGTAATAGTCCACATAATCCTGGAACATGTCCAACACCCTGCATAGATATCCCCAATAAAACTGAATGGCAGATGTGCAGTAATCACATAGCATGCATACCACATGCACATGTGGAACCATAGTGGCACTGATAGTGGCATGCAGGTGAAATAGTCTGTAACAGGCCAGAAAAGATAGTGTCCCCATAGGGAACATGGCTACAAACACATAGCACAAATCATAGTACAAACACATAGCACAAAGCGTGGTACAATACAACATATGTCCCAATGGTAGGTAAGCTGTCGACATACCAATTGCATTGTGTGAATGGTTAGTTGTAGCTGATATGGTGGGGGGAGACAGAGATATGTATTAAGAACTATGGTAACCCTGCTGTATGATTGCTCAGAACTGTTTCTATCTTTATGTCTTTCAGGTAAGATGGCTCATGCAAGACTGCCAGCGTTCTTTGCTGCAGAAACAGAGGTAATCGTAAAACACCTCATACAGCACTACCAGCTACTTTCCGGCAGGACAGCCCACGATCAGCAGGAGAGGACCGCCCTGTGGAATGATCTAGTCCACAGGGTTAATGATGTCAGCCTGCAGAACCGCAGTTATGAGCAGGTCCAGCATCATTGCACTGACCTGCTTTGCCATGTACGTCAGTGTGCAGCTGCCGTACGGGGGGACCACATCACAACAGGGGGGGAATGCCATCCATCCACACCTGACTCATGTGGAGAAGCTTCTCAGCAGCCTTGTGGCACCTGCCAACCTGCAGAACCAACAATTGGCAGGGAGCATTGTAGAGGTGGGTGCCACCAACACACTGGTTGAGGAGTATGCAGGTAAGGCTCCAGGGTGCATCATTAGACCACTCTTGTGTATGCATCTGCATCAGTACAGGTAGAGCATGCATATCTGAGATGTCATATACATTGTCTGTTGCTGTGTACTAGTAATAAACAGTTGTGCATAAGCAGTAGTATTGTGGAATTCTACTGTTGATGTACTGTAATGCTGCCACCCTTTACGAATGCCACAGCTGTGGCCACTGACATCAACTCTCTCACACTCTTATGTAGGTCCCTATAGGATACCACCAAGGCAGCAGCATGTAGCCGGTGAGCGTGGTTCATGTCAATGCTTGACAATACACCGGGCATGTAATAGCTGTGGGATATTCCATGCACACATCTAACACACCTACCCATACTGCATGCTGTACACATTCACATTTTGTTGCTGTGAAATGCACTGCATCACAGTGGAAACCATGATGGGGTATCAGGAGGGTGCATCAGACACATGCAAGATATCTAACATCTTGTCATTGTTAAATGTGTCCACAGGGATTAAAAGAATGGCAGGAAACATGGCCTACAGTAGGGACATGTGTGAAACAACACCCTCCTATGGTGCTACAACTGTAAATATATCTGTATTACAATAGCAACCATTACAGATCAACACTATGTCATAACATAGTACTGTGGTCCACATAATTAGCTGGTAGCAAGCTGTTGCACGTACTGTCCCATTCTTGGGGCACTGCAAGCTGACACATGTGTAGGCCATAGTTATCAAGCATCTGCAAAAAGGCTGGAGGTGGGGGGTCATCATGACACAGCAGTGCACTGCAGCAGGGATCATACGTATGCTAAGAATGGCTGTATCTGCACATAATCAGGCTAAGTAACTATGGCAGATGTAACCCTGACTCCACAGCAATAGTGGCAACAGTGTGTGAACTCCAAGGGATGTGCACATGAGTAGATTTTGCAACCATGCAGAGTTGTATGACATGTGTAGGGCACCCCCTATAGCCATGGTAAGGTCTGGCAGTTGTCAGTGTAATAGTCTTGTATTGGTCATACATGCACTGCTGATGTTGTGATCTGTAAAGCAGACATCAGGCATTCACAAATAACATCTGTTCACATATCATCCCAGGTATGAGTTGCTCTAACATATAGGGGCTGTGAGCATTGGAGCTGACATAACTGACACAGTACTGCACATGTAGCAATGGTCTGTACACCTTTGAGGTATGGTGCACAGTACAAGGCAGGGTGCAGAACAGGTCCATAGTAACACTTTGTACATGGGTGCAGTGTTATGAAGGGGAAGGGCCATCACCTACCAACACAGCCCATGCATCACAGACATGTTTATTGCTGTTAGCATGACGTCACTATAGTTGCACTGCATGCTGTTGAGTACCATATATAATGCATGCTGACAGAAGGGTAATGGGAGGACTGTGTGTACAAAAGTTGTGCAACCTCACATGTAGGTGTGTGTGTGGGGTGGGGGTGGGTGTGTGTTGATCGTGTCTGTAAATGCAATCTGGTGGAGGGAAGTGTGGTCGATGTATGTCAGATGTGTGTGTACATGTGTGTTTGTTTGTGTGGGTGTCCATGTATGCACAGGTGATTGTAGGGTTGATCACATGACACTACTTCTCCTTGGGCTTGTGCCATTCATGTACATGGAGTGACACATGAGACACCAGGACAACCAGTCTGATATGTGAACACAGGACAGCTGATAGCATAACAAGGTCTGTAGCATGGAACATGCATTAGGAGGGGAAGTACACACCAGGTATACACTTCATATCGCCATCAGCAGATAGATAACTGGCTACCCAAGTATGCAGCACTACTAATGCAATGGGGAATTACCAGAGCACACCAGTGAGTGCATCCAAATATTACTGTTGTCCACATGATAGGTTGATTGTGCAGCAGATGTGGCATGGACTGAGCAAGACTGTAGTATGAGACTCCGGTGTGTGACATATATAGTGAGTGTAGCAGGCCCAACCATATAGGGGCCATGTACACCATGACTGGACATACACAGGGTTAACACTGGATGACAGCAGTGAGGCCATGTACAACCTACTCCACTCAAGTCAGGGAGGTGATGGAATAACAGGTCATGTGTTGTGACACACATGTAGACATGGAGAGGAATGATATGTTAATGGGTAGTATTAATGAGTGTATGTTAGCAAGTGCCATGCAGGATGGAGAACATATGTAACTGAATGTGGGACTTTCTGTAAACCCAGAGACAGGTAGTAAGGTGGGCTGTCAGTGTGTGTCGGTGTACGTGTGTGTGTGTGTGTGTGTGTGTGTGTGTGTGTGTGTGTGTGTGTGTGTGTGTGTATAAATGTGTGTACTGTTATGCAATGCTGTACAGGTCTTAAAGTGTGTGCTTGTTTCCCCCACAGGTGACGAGGTGGGTCAGGCTCCCTCCTGCATGCAATCTGAGGTTGTTGTCAGTACAGACACTGATGATGATGGTACTATTGAGGGACAGGTGGGGTTGTCAGAGGCTGACACTGTGCCATCATTTGTCACCACCCTCCTAGCCACCCCAAGCACAGTTACAATGTCCATACACACCCAACACGATACTTACATATTATCGCAACCAGATTTTCGGCATGCAATAATTGCTCATGTTTCAGTCAAACAAATGTGTTTTAAGTTTAAAAGGGTTGGCTAAACTGTTAAGAAGTCTTCTGGGATATTGGTGATGGGTTTGGAAGAGGAATAAGGGGAAAATTCAGGTTTGTGGGTAGCGTGTTTTACTTACTTCAGGCAGCGAATACAGCGATCATGATGACTGCTGCGTGTGAGAGTGGGGAAGAATAACCGTTATTTTTGGGTGACATCTTACCAAAGGGATGCCACTGACCAGTATATGCAGTTACTTTTACGTGCCAGTAATCATGGCAATAAAAGTTGCTTATAAGGAGTAGTAAGTTACACTTTTTTTTGAAAGGTAGCGCTTCAGCTATGGAGAACCTGTTCACTTTGCTGACTCGTTCCATTGATAATGATTGTAAAGCAACAGTCATGTGTCCAGTTTAGACAAGGGCGCTCCCTGTAAAGAGGACATTTGCCCTTATTCCTCCTAGTATGTGGCACACAATGTGACCCAAAACTGTTTCACACTTTACAGTACCCATCTTCCATTAACAGAGATACTTTTGCAGAAAACATTGTACAGCATGCCACCTAGCAAAGCTGGTTGTGATAATACGTAAGTACCCCCAACACAAGTGGTCATTGCTGAGGGTCAGTTGGTGGTTGGTGCTGGTGACCAGGAAAGTGTGGTTTCCATGTTGACTGTGTCAGGTCACAGTCGGCATAGCCAAATATCCATCAGGGCACCACATAGGCAGATGTACCATGGTGCTCATGGGAGGGCCTCTGATTATCATGTCCCTGGCAGAGGTGCCACAACTGGTACCACCAGGAGCATGTTTAAGGCTGTCATGGAGGCACAGGCATGTATGGAAATGTATGCCAGGCAGGGGCTGAGGCTGCAGAGGGCTGCTTTCTCATCTGTAAGTGACAACATCCATGAATATGCTGCTGCCCTCCGTGAACATACCGAGATCATGGATAGAAGGTGGGGTGAGATGGTGGGCATCCTAGACCGTGGTATGTCCGTGCTTGAAAACGTGGTGGGAGTGGTGCGACAACCGCATGGACATAGGCCAGAAACACCAGCAGCTGGCGGTCGACGTGGACATACTAGGGCGCCAAGCCACTCCTGTAGTGGCAGTACCAGCCACAGCACACCACTGGGGTTGCTGTCCACACCACACCACAGCAGGGCTCATGCACATTGCCCTAGCCAGTCCCAGGTGGTACATGGTTCCAGCAAACATCTGTCATCATCAGGGGAAAGTAGCATATCAAGGTCTGTACCTACACATGCCCATGGAACCCCTGGCAGGCACAGTCACCGTGTCCATGGCTGGAGGTGGTGAACTGCACACCCTGCCAGGTATGGTCTGCAGCTATCCAAAAACACCTGTATAGGGCAGCCACATAGTAGAACTGTGTGCATGCATACCCACACACTATGCAAACATATCTAGGGCAACCCCATACCAACACACACCACATCACCATGCCCCGATCAATGAACTAAGCCCCTCACCCACACACATGGTGTCAAATGTATGGACCACCCTCAGCCTCTGGCAAACCAGCTACACACCCTGTGCATATGATGATACCTGTGCTACATCCCTGTCATCCATAACATCGATGCAGGGACAGGCTAATATGGTTCTGATGCACACGGTGACTGTAATAGAGTGCTGCAATGTACTGCAGTGTAAGATGTTGTCAGGAGTAATGTGTAATGCATTCATGTCAGGTAGTGTAGCCATCCAGCTGTGATGCATTTCAGCTGTTAGTAACACTGATTGATTGTGATCTCAATAATGTTATCCATTTGTGTTGTACATGTACATGTGTTAGCAGGAGGATGGTCTTCAGTCATATTCCACAAGGGTTATGGCACTGTGGTGACACAATGGCAGTGATATAGTCAGTGTACAGTTGCATACATGTCACAGGTTTTTATAACAGTTATTGCCTGTGCCACATTGACAGGTGACCCACTGGGACATGTATAATCTGAAACCTTATGTCAACCCATCCACATTTATGCACGTCCTTACTTGGCAACACTGTGAATAGACTCCTACTTTGGTATGTAGTGCTATTGAACTGTGTGGCTTTCATTGCACACACCACACAACATTTAGGGTGAGGTGTGTACCAGGTTACACGTTACATGCAGAACATCCACAGACATGTACAATATGGTAATGAGGGATTTAATGGTTGTATATGGAGAATACATAGTGTGTCATACCATCATATACACATTGACAGACACATATGCAGACACACATATTAGAGACCTGGGCTTATTGGTGCTAACTAACTAGTCCATGTGCCCAATTTGTTACAGGTAGGCTGCACACAGCACATGTGTAACTAGGCTGTATTGTGGTGTCAGTTACCTGTATGGTTAATGGTGACAGTGGCCACCAGAAAGTGGTAAGTGGGACATATACTAGGTGTATCATGGTGTAATGACAGTGTGCACAGCACCTACATCCCCCAATGGATATTGTACACACTGGAACCCATTATGACACTCTGACATGCCCACTATCACACATTGCCCACAACAGCAATACAACCCATTGTATATCACAACAATGGTACTAAAGGGATATGCATCTAATGCACATGCCACAGGCATAGTAGGGTGTTGCATCACAATGCCTCACCTATGGGCAGCGGCAACACTATCTGTACTACTGTGTGGCAATGTGTAGTGTAATAGTAGTATGTGGCCTCAGAATGGTGTACCCTACAAATATGCAGACATGCACACATACACACACTTGGCAGCCCTCAATGGGTTTCCCATGCCTATCAACCCATTTGTATGACACTGTTGTGCTGGTACTGTAAGGCACATGTAGCTGTTAGGGAGAGGAGTGCAATAGGGTACATGTCATGTCCAATACAGCAGCGGACACATCTGACTATGGCAATGGGAGTTGAGGTGGTTGTGAAGGCCATCATGGAATTCCCAGCTACAGGTGTACTAACACACAAATACTGCTATCCTCAGTAATGCACACGTACACGTGTTAGTACTGTGGTGCATTGCTGCTGGTGGTCATAGCTGTGTGCCTGGCTATTGTCCATGGAGGGATTGGATGTGTAGGGGGTGTATGTACATTGGTATCATGCCACCTGCCATGTGCCATCAGGCAATCTATCAACAGACACCATAATAGTGACCATCAGGATGACAGTGACATGCATCAGCCAATTCTGTGTGACTTCTGCACATGGCCACTGAGGTGATCCAGTTGACATGTATGCAACATGTATTACAACACATGGTTAGTGTCTGGGATTGAGACCTGTACCCAAGTATGTTCAGTTGATTGTGGTAGTGTAGTATAGGTACCCATGGCATGTGGCCCATACAGAGTGTTGTCTCCTATATGTGACAGGTAGAGCACATGTCAGTGTCAATCAAGCATGGGTTGTCTGTATGTATCCCAGCTGGATACCTACCATCTGCACATCTGTAGAGGGACAGACAGACACCAGTTTCGTGAGTGCCTATGCAGTAGGATGAATGTGTCAACAGATGGATGTTTGACAATAATATGTATGCCATTACTACATGTTGTAAGCCCTCAATAACATGTGCTGTACAGACGGTACTCTACAATTACATTCCACATGTCTGATTATTATCCAGTAGGAGATATATACAGAGACACAGCCCACACACCAGGAACATGACAGTGAGGCCTCAGAGTGCAGCTATGCCCGCAGGTGTGCTTGTTTTCAGTAGTAATGTTAGCACTCTACCCTTCCCTGGGACAGCACTATCAACAATAGTAATGCAATGTTACACTACATGCCAGTGTGACAGCATGTAGCCTGGGTTGTTGCCCCTGCATGTAGCACATTCACATGGATAACAATGCTGTGCAGGTCTCATATACTTGTGTGTCCTAGACATGACACTCAAAACCCTTTGCTACTGTAATGACAGCACATAGATGCATTTACTGTACATGGCAGTACATACACTTATTATAGATGTAATTTCCCAGTATTTAACATAGCCTTGTATGTTACGCAGAGATAGCCTCTGAGTAGAAGATATGCCACAGAGTATAGCTGCAGGTTTTCTAGATGGTCAGCATAGGCCATCTGCTTTAGCCCTGTGATTCTTATACTGAGGTATTTCCACTGCCTTCCCAGCTGTCGCAGATGTCTTGTGAGGTACATACCAAATGGGGCATCCATACTGGGTGTAATGAGGGATAAGTACAGTGGGACAATTGCCTCCTCTTTTCTGGATGTAAAGCCTTCAGTGATGAGGTGTGCCACATAGAAGGATTTCCTTACTGTTGTGGCAATGTGGTTAATGAAGGTGAGATCACTGTCCACCTGTATCCCTGTGTCTGTCAGCACACTTTCGGTGTTTATTATACTGCCACCTATGTGGCAATTCATGGTACATGGTATTTCCAAAGGGGATAACTGTACATTACTTGGCATTAAGCTGGAGCCCATGGCCCTGGCACCAAGCATCTGTTTCTGTAAAGCCATGTTGTAGAATATCCACATCATTTGGGGATGCAATAATGACTCCCAGTTTGCAGTCATCTGTGAACTTTGTTAGCCAGAGTTCCGTAGTGTTGGCCTGTACTTTAGGGAAGTAGATGCCAAACAAGAGCTGTCCTAGGACTGATCCTTAGGTACTCCACTTGTCACTTGTCTGGAGATGGTATTGGACTTGCCTACTTTTTCAGTCTGGGTTCCATCAGTAAGTCAGTTGGCAACCCATCAAGTGATGCAGGAGTTTATGGCCAGCTTCCTGTCTCCAGAGTGGGGGGTGTTGTCAAAAGCCTTGGCCAAGTCCAGAAAGGCTGTGTGGACCTCTTTACCCTCTTCCACAGCTGCAGAGACTGATTCAAAGTAGTTAATCAGGTTCAGGAGACAATATTGACCCTTCAAGAGCCCAACCTGGGTGGGGTCCAGTGTTTGCTGGTTGCCAATGCCTTTGTTTATAAGTTGCATGATAATGCATTCCATGCCGTTGCAGATCAGACTCATCAGACTGATGGAACGGTAGTTCCCAGGATCCAATGTGGATTTCCACTTGTGGAGTGTGATAACTGTAGCTGTGCGCCACTCAATGGGATCAAAGCTTGAGGTGAGTCTATGATTAAACATGGCACTTAGGTGAGATGCAGGTCTATTTTGTAGTTCATGTAGTACACAGCCCGGAATGTCATCTGGTCCCATGGATGCTGTTTTCCTAGCAGTGGATAGTGCAGTTTCTACCTGTGTGGCTGTGATTACTGAAATTTGGCAATCATTTGGTACTGAGATGGGCCCTTTAGGGGGTGAGAGGAGGGTGAACGTGGCACTAAATCGATCTGCCTGGATATTGGCAAACTCCTTGGAATCAGTATATTTAATGCCATTCTGTTGTAGCTCAGAGCAGTTCTGAGCATTGCCATTTAGATCTTGGACATAACTATAGAATGCCTTGTGGCCGTCTTTGGAAACTATGGCAATTATACTTATGTAACAAGCTTTGGTGGATTTTGAGGGATATCAACTTCATACTGAGGCTGGTAAGGGAGCAGTTTGCATTTTGGGATTATCCTTTTTTCTGCAACAGTTGCATCCTTCTGTTGTTTAGTTTGTTTATGGCAGTGGAGCACAAGATTGGCTTCCTTTTTTGGAGGACAGCATCTTGGTTCTATTTGGGATGGCACAATTCATGCATGAGTGGATGTGCTCATACAGTGCCTCAATGTAGGATTCACCAGTTGCACTTTCAGCTCCCATCTCCATGTGTGTCATGAAGTTTGTCACTTCTGACTTGAGTAGCATGGCATTGGCTTTGGAGAGGGTTTTTATGGAGATTTCCTTACTGGCAGGTGGGGGTGGGATGTGGATGTCAACAGTGATTACCTTATGGTTAGACCTGACCAATGAGAGGGTGACCACTGGTGTGGAGCATCTTTCTCCCATGTTGGTAATGACCAGGTCTAGGATATTGGAGACCCTGGTTGGACAATGGATTAGTTGATCCAGGGGGTTGGAATGTTTGAATTCCAGGAACCATTGGTAAAAGGTGTTGGTACCCGAGTAGTTTCCCCAGGTAATGGCAGGGTAGTTGAAATCACCCAGTATTATAGTGTTTGGTTGTATCTTAATATTGTCCAGTATGTTTATAATGGTGTAGTGAGAATCGTGGGGCATGGAGGGGGATCTGTAGCAAGCTACAATTTGGATTGCAGTCTTACCTAGTGTTAGTTGCATCTGGAGATTCTTAGATGCATTGCGTTGGGAACTAGGCTGGAGGTGTGAATAATCTTGGTGAATATGGACACTCCTCCACCTATAGTGTTGTGGTCTTGGTTTGTTGCCTGAAATGTGTGATAAGAGTTGTAGCCAGGCATTACAGGTGTGGTCTCTGGAGTGTTGAACCAAGTCCCAGTTACTGCACAGATTTTGATGTTCCCAATTTGTAGGTGTGCCTCAAGAGAGTGCCTTTCTAGGTTTAGACTTCTAGCATTGAGTCGCATTATCTTCAGTTTTGCATGCTTGTATCTGTTACAGTGGTGGTTTTGTCCTTTGAAACTTGCCTAGATAAGGCGCTATGGGGGTGCCAAGAGTTATAGCCAGTCACCTGAATCCCAGGGGCAACAGGTGCAGATCATCTCTGGCAAAGCATCGTGGTTTGTAAATCATGTTGTCCTAGGCAGACAGATAATGGATCCCCTTTGAATGACATCAGGTGCTTAGGCACTTGTTGAAGTCATTGCTGTGTATATGTATATTTGTGAGTGTTTATATGTATATATATATATATATATATATATATATATATATATATATATATATATATATATATATATGTGTGTGTATATATATATATATATATATATATATATATATATATATATATGTATATACATACATATCTCCATATATGTATGTGGATATGTATATGTCCATATATGCATGTGGATATGTATATGTGTATATATCTATATAGATATGTGGATATATGTCTACACATATATGTTTACCATATGTCCAGAACCTGGAGTGGAGTCCTACCTCAGCACCAATAGTCCCATCTCCGTAGTGCAAGGGGATGTCATGGATGTATTGCAGGTATATATGTAGACTGTTGCTACTGTCGTAGGTGTGTCTTAACAGACATGTTGGGTGTGGGAGGTCACATCTGCTGTAGACATGTGCACTATTGCCTACGGACAGACACCCTAAGGGCATCATAGTACACTACCACTGCTAGCACAGTAATGATCCTGTGGATTACAGCAGGGATATGACCAATATATGTGGACAGTCTGGCACTCTATGGTCAGTCCAGAAGTGTACACATGTCCGCTTCATGCAAGACATGTGGACCATGCCTCCCAATGTGGATGTTACTAGCCATGTACATGGGTATATCATGGCAATACTGGGGTACATATGCCCACACAGTGTATGCAAACACACACACCTGTCTGTCCAGACACATAATACCTGGTGGTGCTGAGTTCACATGGCTACATACTACCCAGTAGATAGTGACATACATCTGTACAGCATGCCACTGCTTTGTCAGAAATACACAACAGTTATGCTGGCCTGGTAGCAGTGTGTCTTGCAAATAACTGGGCATAACAGCACACTGGGTAAGTACAGTAGGCTGCTAGGCATGTCACAAAGCACTGGGTAAACTACAGGCAGATTGCCACAACACTGGACTACATATTGTATGGGGGAATACACATGTACCTGTGATTATAGCAGGCTTGACACGCAGGTCACAGCATAGCATAGCAGACACCTGTGAGAAAATGCATACCCACATCCAATGTCAATGCAGCTACAGCCACATATGATACACAAGCTTAATATGATGCTGTAACGACTGTCTGATAAACACCATTCTCATATGTGCCACTCACACACTAACCCTACATACACTGCTCATGGCACAGTGTGATCCAATGGCTGTCTGTGGTATGGGAATCGTGTGTATCTGGCCCTACATACATGTGAGCCAGTAGGGTACCATACACCGGAGCAGCATGTAATATCAGATAGAACAGGTCCGAGATCAATGGCGTCTACCACAGTCTGTACAATGCCCATGGTTCTCATAAGCGCAATACACATACTGTCATCAATCATCCTAACTCAGGGGGTCTGCAACCTGTGGCTCTAGAGCCACATGTGTCTCTTCCACCCTGCAGTAGTGGCTCCCTGTACCTCTCAGAATTAATGGACATTCCACAGCACAACACACACACACACACACACACACACACACACACACACACACACACACACACACACACACACACACAGAGTGACCAAGCAATCCCAACACAGGAACACAATTATGGACATATGTTAGGTATTGTTGCTATACACTTTGTTATTTTATATCTAGTATAACTATATATGAAACCATATATGATCTGCTGTCTCCATTTTAGGAGTCAGATAGCTGTTGTACCTCCTGATGAATTTAGTTTGGTGGGCGAGGGGTCAGGACTGGATCTTTAGATAGTGAAAGTTGCAAACCCCTGCCCTATGTACACATACCACAGTACTGTACACACAAACATGGAATGTCCAAGTATTGTCCTCAGAAACAACCCCTACTGCACACAACATGCCCAGTAGTCTGTTATCTGACTGGCTCGTTATCAGGTATGTCAATAAATAATGGTGTACAGAACATATGCATCATATATATCCGGGCTTCATCTGCACATCATATGTGTGCACCTCTGCAGTCCAGAGGTCGGTGTATGTAACATTGTTATATGCCCTTGTAAGTCAGTGTATGGGGGGTATGCACCATATGTACCCTAGGGTGTTATAACATGTGAGGAATACCAGCAGTAAGCTGCCTTAAAGTATATGGATGTACATTACCATACATTTCATCTTGTGAACATTGCTGGCCTACTGCTTACTGCCATCAGTGTGATTGTGATGATTTCAGTTATGCATTGTTATGTAACAGAAACCAGCCATTGTGTCAACCTAGGTGTTTTCACCCTAGTGATTGTGTGCAAAGTGTATTTAGAGGCCACTGGGCTATACATCTGCATTACATACTGTTGATTGCTTGTTATCCTGTGGCCCAGTCTGTCTTTCCTGTTGTACTACTTGAAGGCCTTGGCATGGACACCAACAGATGTGATGTTTTCGTATTACTATAATAAATGATCGGTTTGAGAGTTGCATTACTCTGTTTGCATGTATTTCAAAGCATAATTAGTTATATGACATGGCATTTAAAACTGTAATAGTACACAAATAAACCTTTCTTATATATACAAACCTGTGTGTTGTGTTACATCCTTTGACTTCTATGTGAGCATATGTTTCAGGCAACAATTGTCTTTGGTATAAGTGACTCATACACTGTCCATCGGATGAGGTTGCAACTGTAGGGATAATGGCTGTTCAGTATGGTGTGCACCCTCTGACTATGTATCGTCTTAGACATACATACCCCTGTGTGTGTATGTGTAGTCACACATATATCTATATATATGTGTGTGTGTGTGTGTATATATATATATATATATATATATATATATATATATATATATATATATATATATATATATATATATATATATATATATATACACACACACATATGCATATATAAGTATCTGCATACATGTGCGTGTGTATATGTATCTTAGGACTGTATATTGCTTACATATTGCACATTCACTATGGTAGCCAGACTGTACTGCATGACAGGTAATGAATACCAGCCTGACATAATACATGTGAGATGGCTTACTGTTAACATCTTTTGGCCATGTAGTGTCAGGTCCTGGTTATGGCATTTGCAACAAATGGTATTATATTGCAGGGCAGACCTGTTTTGCTGGGTGGGGGGGATATCAATACGTGTAAGTTTTTTGTTGCTTGAGCCCCCTCACCCCCATTAATGGAGCCTGTGTTCATATATGTCTTTGTTATGTTCTCTATTTTATATATATATATATATATATATATATATATATATATATATATCTATATATATATATATATATATATATATATATATATATATATATATATATATATATACATATATATATATATATATATATATATATATATAGGTCTACCTAATAATGCTGAAACTGCAAAACGCCAACGACGAGAACACCGACACCAGAAGATCAACAATGGAGATAATCGACAGCTGAAAATCCCGACGCTGAGAACACCGACATGTTAAGGTAAGTGTGGGGTTAGGGTTAAGGGCGGAGTAAGTGAGTTAGGGTTAGGGCGCAGGTCAGATGAGTGTGTGATAGTGCCAGACTGT
This sequence comes from Protopterus annectens, assembly GCF_019279795.1. Lineage (NCBI taxonomy): Eukaryota > Metazoa > Chordata > Ceratodontiformes > Protopteridae > Protopterus > Protopterus annectens. The sequence continues at coordinate 348,177,505 of NC_056737.1, read as the reverse complement.
AGGGTTAGGGGTGGGTTAAGTGAGTTAGGGTTAGGGCACGGGTTAGGTGAGTGTGCGATAGTGATGGACCTTAGGGTTAGGGTTTGGGTTAAGATTAGTGCATCGATAGTTGTGTATGTAAGGTTTAGTGTAGGTTTGTAAGGTTTTTGGTGTGCTTGTGTTGTGTGTGTGCTTTTTGGACAGGGGATTTGTTTTGTTTGTTGATTGTCGGGATTGTGGTTTATCAGGCATGTGAAGTTTCGTGTTTTTAAACTTTCGGTTTTATGGTGTCGGTGATTTCGTTGTCGGTGTTTTAGTGTGTCAATGTTATCAGGTAGACCCATATATATATATATATATATATATATATATATATATATATATATATATATATATATATATCTGTATAAACATATCTATATATAGATCTGCCCAGCAACAAAATAAACAGCCTCTGCAAGGCTCGAGCCCAGGACCCTGCACATCACACACAAAATAATTTATCGCTAAGCCATGACAGATATACATAAATATGATGTTTTCAGAAACATATTATCCAGCCCAGTCATGCAACAGTACAGAGAATATATACCAACATCTAGATGTATGTGTGTGTGTAAATATATTAATATCTAAACAGGTACAACATATCTATATATGTAGAGATTTATATATGTATATTTAGAAATATTTACATACATATATATACATATATATATGAACATATACACATGCAAATGCCTACATCAACACATATATATGCACTTATATGTATACATATACACAGTAAGGTACATATATGTACACAGATATATAGCTATGTAGGTATATACGGACATAGTCATACATATGTAAGCTGATATATATATATATATATATATATATATATATATATATATATATATATATATATATATATATATATATATATATATATATATATATATATATATATATATATGTGGCCATACATCTGTAGATAGCAATGGTAGATTAACAAAAACAAATATGTCCACATGCACCGTTAATGGGGTTGAAAGGCCCCAAACAATATACGTCTTGTACGAATAGGCATAACCCCCCTCAGCCAAACGGGTCCGCCTTGCAATACACTACCAAGTGTTGCAGATCCCTTACTAGGACCTGACATGACATGGGCACAAGATGTTAACAGTACTATATCCCACATGTATGATGTCAGGCTGGTATTGGTAACATATCATATACTATAGTCTGGCTCCCATAGGTATTGTAAAATGTGGAAGATGTCAACATCCCCAGGATACATATACACAGACACATATGTGCATATACAGATATACCTGTATATATGATTACTTATATATAGATATACATGTGACTATACATACACACACAGAGATATTTACAGTAAGATACATATGTAGAAGGTGCACAAAATATGAAACAGCCACTAAGCTTACAGTTCACACCTGAACAACTGGACACTGTATGGGCCACCCATACAAATGACAATCATTGCCTGCAACATATACCCACAGAGAGGTCATAGGAAAAAAACACCACGCACAGGGTTGCAGGAATTGATAACCTTTATTTGTGTACTATTACAGCTCTATATACTACTGCTAATGTAAATGGGATTGTCTTCACAGACATGGTGTGTGCGGGAGGTAACATATGCTTTCCACATGTGTGCCTCTGGCTACTGACAGACATCCTATGGACATCATAGAAAAGTACCACTAGTAGCACGTACTGCCCCTGTCAAATGCAGCAAAGATATTGGCCAATATGTGTGAACATTCTGACACACTCTGTATGGTCCAGAGGTATACACAGAACCCCTTAGTGCAAAACGTGTGCCATGCCTGACAATATGGGTGTTAACAGCCAAGTAGATGGGTATAACACATTACAACTGGTATACATATGCCACCATAGGTTATGCATTCACACATCCCTGTCTGGCCTGACATGTAAAAACCCCTGGTACAGGGGTGCCATGGCCACATACTACCCGCTAGATATTTACATACATCTGTACAGCATACCACTGGTCTGTCTGACATACATGACTGTTAAGAGAGGCCCGGCAGCAATACATCTGGCCAGTATCTGCACATGACATCTCAATGGGTAAGTACACTAAGCTGCTAGGCATGTAACAATGCACTGTGCAGGCTACAGGCAGACTGGTATAACACTGGCCTACATCTCCTATGGGGGAATGCACATGTACCTGCATATATTGCAGACTGTACAGGCGTGTCACTGCACAAGGTAAGATACACCTGTGTGAAAGTGCATAACCACAACCAATGAGAATGCAGCCACAGCCACACATGACAAGCTAGTATAATATTACAGTATATGGACTATCTGTTCAACACCACCCTCATATGTGCTACTCACACACTAACCCTACATATACTGGGCCACTACACAGTTTGGTCTGATGGCTGACTGTGGTATGGGACATGTGCGTGTATGGCCCTACAAACATGTAAATCAATACAGTAGCATACAGTGGAGCAGCCTGTAACATCAGATAGAACAGGACGTAGGATGATAACAACTACTGCAGTCTGTACACAGACAAAGGTACATATTAACAATACACACACTGTTGACATTCACCATAAGTACACAGTGCTCAGTACTGTACAGACAACCCTAGTATGTCCAGGTTATGTCATCAAATATAACCCCTACTGCACATAACATGTGTAGCAGTCTGATATCTCCCTGGCTTGCATCAGATATGATGACACTAATTATGGTGTACAGCACATATGCATCTTGTCATGCATGACATATGTACAAAGGTTGACAGAGTTGTGGCTGGAAGCACATACCCAGGGCCAATATTGACATGTTGCTGTGATAACCTCATACATTTACTGTTGTAACAGGGTTTGTTGCAACATATGTCCTAAGAGGGATATGTAGTTGGTAACTGTCACAGGTTACACCATCTACAGACTGCAATCCTCACACTACCTTCTGCAGCCCACAGATAGATGCTCCATGGGTAACACATGAAATCAAAGGCACAACACACTGCCCAGTCTGTAGATGACCCTGCAGATGGGGATTCCTCATAAACACAGAACTGACATGACAGGTATTGAGACATGAAGAAAAGCCATATCCACACACACACTGTTAAACCAACATTACTCCAAATGCAGTATAGCAGCACTTACAGTCTGTAGTCAGGTCAGGCACATCCCCCTCCTGTGTGTTGCCTTGTTTCCATAGTGTATGTTGTTAGAGGTAAATCCCTAATCCATCTGAGATGCTGTTTGCCAAACAACAGAGCTAGTTCCTGCTCACAGCGAATGAAAAGGGCCAACACCAACATGATGTTCCTAGATATTGGAGTGTGTTTCCATACAATTGGCTATGGGAATGTTACCACAGCTGTTACATATGCAATCAGCTAGGGGAGGGCTGAAATTCATGCAGAGGCCATCAGCTGATCATGAGCATCACTTAAAATACACATGCTGCAGCCTAAGCAAAGCAGGTGTAGGTCTCCACATCCACCAGAGAGGGAGTGGGAGAGGCAGACAGAGGCAAAGACAAGTCAGGGAGGAGTGAGAGAGAGTAAAACCTAAGCATGTGTGTGTCACACACCTACCAGCACAGGGTATCAAACCACTGACGACTATGTTATGCTATCACAACTCTTTGCAGTTATTGGATGCACCACATGGTTACCTCTTGCGGAGCCCACAGAACATATATGTGATGGTGAGTGACATCTGCAACAGGGATACAGTAGCTATATGGTAGGTGACATACACATGCCTGTCTGCATGAACAGGTGCCAGTTTCAACATGGCCACACTCCCATAGGGACGCACACACATTGAAACACTTGGCAGGGCCAGGATTACAACTCATCAGCAGTGGGATTGCCACAACACATCACTGTGCAGGTATCACATGCACCACATAGGTCATATGGAGGTTGTATGGGCAAAGGGTATGGGGAGGTGTCTGACATCAGACAGCATGCTTCAGTACGCCAATGGGGTTGTAGTGAGTGTGGATGCGAACAGACACACCATACAACACACACACAAACACACAGGGTGCCAGTACTGACATGCATGGGTGCATGTCTGCACAGGTATGTGGTGGTTGACTGTGCCAGACGGCTATAAAAGGCTAGGTGATGAGTATACCTTGGCATCAGGCTGTAGTTTCTGCATTTGCCCAGACAGATGGGTATTGTATTCCCCATCCAGTCACCTGGGTGACTATTCTGTGTCGCCATTGCTGTGCATCACTTGCCATGTATGTGTTCCTTAGCCCATGACATGGACGATGTCTGGAATGTGCACACCTCCCACATGCATGTACAGTGACATGTGGAACTGTACTTGGGGTGTTTGGCTCATGTTGTGAATATAGATTATCATCAGATGTGCCAGTTTTGCCCACCTGTGGCGGGAAATGGCAATGGGCAGCAGGTTTACCCTGCACCTACATTGATATCATAATACGGCATTCACTGGTGTCAGTGGCATCTGTCCATACATGCCATGTTGTCAGGCATGGTATGTCCTTTGTGGGTCACATGTGATGGCACCACAGGTGTTGTAGGTGTCCATTGGGGAACATGGGGGAGGTGCACTGTCTGCATGTACGTGCATATTGGACAGATGGACAGGGTGCCATGCACTCTGTAGCTCACTGCTATCACTCCATAGTTACTATCAGTGGCCAGTATGCAGTTTACTACCCACATATTGGCTGTTGCCTAGGTTTGTGTGTGTGTATGAGACATGGGATGAGAGTGTGCTCTGGGTAATACTGGGGTTGCTAACTGTGATTACCTAGCCCAGATGTCACATGTATGGGTATGGCTTTGCACCCCAGCCTCTAAGCTATTTCACATCTGTTATCCCTGTATGGTGGACATTGTGATATATAGTAGGGCCACCATATAAGAAATATTCAAAATCTGCTCCACATTGGCCACACACTCACAATCACCTCCACACAGGATATGAGTTACAAATACACACACACACACACACACACACACACATGTATGTCTGGGAGTAGAATCCCTACCTAATTCTTTATACACTATAGCACTACACAGTTATAGTATGCACCACAGAGATTACTGGAGTACTCTTTCCCCAAAGGTGTAATTCACATTGGATGACATCAGCAGGATTGCCCAAGTAGGACATTGGAATTGTAGTGAGAATGACTAGCCTAAAGTGCATTGCTCCCTACACAGTGACACACACACTAAATCACCACAACCAACATGTGTGGGTATAGAACCACTAACAAAGGTCTATATCACACTACAGCATGGAGCTGTTATAGGACGCACCATGGCGACTATTGGAAACCCCCTCCCCAAAGGTGCATTTCACAATGAATGACATTAGCAGGATTGCCAAAGTACAGCAGTGCACAATTACAGGATGCACTATGGAGATTACTGGTCTATAATCTTCCCAGAGGTGTATTTCTAGGTGGATGACATCAGCAGCCTTACCAAAGTTGAGTATATGACTTGTAGGCAGTGTTGTTGTTTGGCTTTTCCCGGTTAGGGGCCACCACAGCAGAACTATGGTCCGCTAATGATTGGCAGTAGATTTTTTTTTATGATACCGAGTTGCCAGCCCAATGCTCAACCTTCAGCGAAGGCACGCCCATTCACGCATGTCTTTCTGAGACCACTCGACCACGGGGAGGACATGCAGACTCCACACAGAAGGCACTCCAGCCGAGAATCGAACAGGAGAACCTCTTGCTCTGAGGTAATAATGCTACTGCTGTACCACCATTGTAGGCAGTGTGTCTACCCTAAAAATCATTGTTCTCTACACAGACACACACACACTTGTCATGTCTGGGACTAGAACACTTACCTAACTATTTTATCACATTACAGCAGTATGCAGTTCAGCCTTGCCTGCCAAAGTTGAGTATATGACTTGTAGGCAGTGTGCGTACCCTAAAAAGCATTGCTGTTTACACAGACACACACACACACACACACACACACACACACACACACACACACATTCAAACACACACACACTTGCCATGCCTGGGATTACAACACTTAACTAACTATTTTATTACACTACAGCAGTACGCAGTTACAAGATGCGCTATAGAGATTACTGGGCTGCAACCTTACCAGAGATGTATTTCTAGGTGGATGACATCAGCAGCCTTGGCAAAGTTGAGTATATGACCTATAGGCAGTGTGAGTACCCTAAAAAGCATTGCTCTCTACACAGACAGACAGACAGACACACACACACACACACACACACACACACACACACACACACACACACACACATACACATACTGGCCATGTCTGGGATTAGAACACCTACCAAACTACTTTATCACACAACAGCAATACACAGTCACAGGATACACTATAGAGATTACTGGGCTACAATCTTCCCAGAGGTGTATTTCTAGGTGGATGACATCAGCAACCTTGCCTAGGTTGGACATTTGAATTGTTGGGAGTGTGACTACCCCAAAAAGCATTGCTCTCTACACAGTCAGACAGACACACACACAAACACACAGTTGCCAAGTCTGGAATTAGAACTCCTACCTAACTAGCTTATCACACTACAGCAGTACGCAGTTATGGGATGCACCATGGAGATAGGCTACATCTCTCCCAAAGGTGTATTTCTCATTGGATGACCTCAGTAGGCTTGTCATAGTAGGGCTATGGGGAGGGCAGTGTGTGTGCATGGGCCATAGCCCATTAATCTAGGAGTTGACACGCCACATGTGGGCACACACAGGGTCATATTTCACAGGCATGTGTATTCAGCTGCTAGATGACTACTTCCTTGTACAGTCATGTTGCACAGCTGGCGCGTGCACCACATATTCTGTAATGCTGACAGACACTGGTGGCTAGTATCTGCAGTGAGTGACATCTGCACCTCATGTGTTTTGGGCCCTTTGGCTGTGTGCTGGGTGGGACAGGCCTGGATGGCTCCTTGTCACAGTCACCATCTTCCACCCATCTATGCCCATCTATCTTTGGCGCATTATAGTGTGTTGTCCTTACATATATATCTGTATTCCTATCCACTGTGTGTGCAAGGCATGAGTGGTGCATACTGACGAGGGTCTGCATTAACAACTGCGACTGCCCAATATGTCTGGTCCACTGGTGTTTGCAGACATGGCCTTCATGTGTTTAAGTGTGTGAGCATGCCCAGTATGACCTTTCAGTATGTTGTTGACTGACATTGCCTTCATTACTCTAAGTCTGTGAGCATGCCCAGTATGGCCATCTGTATTGCATGTGTGGATCAAGTCCAGATAGTTTGTACTGCAGTGCTGACCTTTGTGTTGTACACTGAAAAGTGGCATGCTGTCTCTGCAGGGTATTCATTGATCATTTGGCATTCACTGTTACTACATTTCTGCATAGCGGGGGGTACACCTGACTGTTTCTACATTTCTACACAGGTTTGGGGGGGCACACACCTGACTGTTACTATATTTCTATGTAGGATGGGGGGAACACCTGACTATTTCTACATTTCTACATAGGATTGGGGGGTACACCTGACTGCTACTATATTTCTATGTAGGCTGGGGGGAGGGCACACCTAACTATTTCTACATTTCTACACAGGATTGGGGGGCACACCTGACTGTTACTATATGTCTACATAGGATGGGTGGGCACACCTGACACTTGTACACATTTGCTAGGACTGTACTGGTATGTTGGGTACTCCATTTCAATCTGTAATCTTACCTATCATGCTGGCTAGAGGCATACCAGTGTACTACAGATCTTAGCTTTTAATTACCTACATATTAGTTTCTGACTTCCTAGCCTTCACAACTGACATCCCACTGCCTGGCCTGCTGTAGTCTGTCTGTGTAGGCCTGGGGGTAGGTTACCCATAGGCCTCATTCAGAGGCCATAGCACAGCATTTGTTTGTGTTTGTCTACACTTGTCCTGCTGGCTGTGACTGTTGTTGGGTATGTGACCCCTCCTGACTGGCATGTGTGAGTCACTTACTTGTGAGTGTCCCAGTATTGAGGGAGGTGGTGCAGCAGGGCTGCCTATCTTGGATGCACATAGTACACTCCCTACACATGGTTAGGCACAGGAAGTGTAATGTTTGGCATCCATTTTACTGTATGTGAGAGTCGGAGAAAGGTGTTATTCCCTAAGGCCCTCCCATGTCAGTGTATGTACTATGCATTGCTAAGGCCAGGGCATACTGGGCACACCTTGTTCTGCCTACTGGGGCAAGCTCAGGTTGTTTCTCCTCCGAGTCACTCTGTGCCAGTAGAGGTCTTGGCAATGGTGGGGGGCTGTGTGGCCCTGTTCCATGCTGTTCCTGCTGCAGTTGTTTCAGCAGGATCATATTGTGTAGCATGGCACATACAAGGACAATTTGGGTACATGTAGCTGGTGAGTACTGCAAGGGTCCACCAGATGTGTCCAGGCACCGGAACCATGACTTGAGCATCCCAAACACACGTTCTTTTATGATTTTTGTTTGTGCATGTGCCTCATTATGGAGTTCTTGTTCGGGTGTGTGTGCATTTCTGATGGGTGTCATCAGCCACGGCTCCAGTGCGTATCTAGCATCCTCCACTAGGTGAATGTGTGGGATATCCCCATTGGCAAATCTCTGGTACAGCTGCGTCAGATGCCAGATGTCAGAATCATGATAGCTTCCAGGGCAGTCAGCATACACATTCATTATTATGCCCTAGGCATCACACATGACCTGGCAGTTGATGGAGAGGAAGCCCTTGCGGTTGATGTAGACACTACCCCGCTCGCCAGGAGGTGCTGTGATGTATATGTGTGTGCAGTCTATTGCAGCCACTCCCTCAGGGTATTCTGCTATTTGGTGGAAGAGATGCATATTGCTGGCCAACGCCTCACGGGTGTTGGGGAAATATACGTGCTCACCGACATGTGCTGACATGGCATCCAGGAACTGGTGGAGTATCCTGGATGCTGATGCCTGTGAAATCCCCATCATATCCCCAGTTGGCATTTGGAAGGTACCTGTAGCTAGAATTCTTAGGCCTACACATACCTTGGTGTCCACGGGGATGGGATCCCCTCTGTTAGTTCTGTGTGTCAGGTGTGGTCGGCACAGCTCAACAATTTGCTGTAGGAGGTCCCTGTCCACCCTATAGCACTCTACTATCTCCAGCTCATGTAGCCCTTGGTAGGTTACCCTAGGACTGTACACTTTTCTCTGTCTCCTCATTGTGGGTTGCTCAGCAGCACTCACATCCTCAACACCCGCAGCCACTTCCACCAGTTGTATGATAGCTATTGCAGCCCCTAACATTTTGCTGTTGTGAATGTTAAAAATTCTCTGCTTGTTTACACCGGTGGTGTAGAGTGTGGGAAAAAACAGAGGAGTAGGTGTTTGCATAGTTTATAGTAGTGTTCTGTACTGAGCTGGACTGCTGCCTGTGTAATTGGCTGATTCTGATGCATTTCACCAGTCAGCTGTGCTAGTTCTTCTTGGTTACCTTCCTACTGCTGTTTTCACTTCCCATTGCCTTCCTGTTTTTGCCCGGGGGTGTGCCACGCAAACAGCGTGCACAAATGTGCACACTACTACTATTTCCTGGTTTAACTTTTGTTTTCTGCCTTTAAAACCCAGTGTGCGGCATGCACACCTGCTTAGGCATTGTAAAGAGTGCTAGGCAGGTTTAGACACACCCTCTAGCTTAGCTTGTGCTAAACTAGGAGTAAACCCAAGCCACAGGGCTCCAATCTGCTTACAGTATGCCTGACACCCCCCATGATGTCACCTACCTCCTAGGCTTGCACCAAGCTATTCCTACTCTTACACTGTTGGGACCTGACTCACATGCTGGGGGAAACTGGGATTCACTATCCTTTCCCTAATTTGCATAGGAATGCCTGGTAATGCATAGTTACATGTCTCACAGCGAGCCTCCCCCTTTTGCAGCCACTAATCACTGGCCAGGTTGTCTTTTGCCTGCCATTGACTTGCATGGTAGAATACTGATTTTAGTTAGAATGCTTATTTTAGGTTTATTTTATTATTTTCTACCCGGTCCCATTTGGGCGCCGCTGTCATACACTTAAACAGCCGAGATCGGCTAAAAAAAAATAAAAGTTGATTTTTTTTATTTTTTAAGCTGTTTGCAATGCCAGTGGCCTTATAATTGGCCATTTGCATGCTTCTTGAGTGATATGCAGCCTTTATTTAGAGCTGTCACAGCTCCGTTTTGGATTTTGCAAAAATGTACTCGGTTACTAACCAAGTACATTTCTGCAGATTACACTAGTCCTGCATGTCCAGTTTCAAGCTTCCTGGATTGCAAATTCACCTCATTTGCATGGATATCTCTTGCAAATGGGGTGATTTGCATACAGGGGCTTAGTCTGTGCAGGACTACTGCAGGAGCCCTCATGCACGACACTGCATGCTGTTCCTGGATCGCACGACAGACATATTATGTGCTAGAGCTCCTGCACCGATCTTGCACATCATGCAAGGTGTAGAGAATCTGAGGGTCTGTTTGAGTGGTGCACACACGGGCTTAAACAGGGAGGAAATGAGAAGGGAAAACAGCAGTAAGAAGGTAATCAATGAGAACAAGCTTAGCTGGCAGGTGAAATGTATCAAAATCAGCCAATTATACAGGCAGCAGACCAGCCCAGCCCAGAACACTACTATAAACTAAGCAAACATCTTCCCATCTGATGTTTCCCACACTCTACACTACTGGTGTATACAAGTGGGGAAATTTTAACAAAAAAACCTACAAAATGAGATGGGCTGTAGCAGGCAGCATAGAACAACATGTGCAAGAGGCTGAGGGCCTAGGTATACTAGCCACAGTTACCTCCCAAAGCACAACTGGGGATATCATGGGGATCTGACAGGCATCAACATCCAGAGTATACCACCAGTTCCAGGATGCCATGTCAGCACATGCCAGTGAGCACATATATCTCCTCAACACCCGTGACGTGTTGACCAGCAATATGCGTCTCTTCCACCAAATAGCAGAATACCATGGGGTAGTGGGTGTTATAGACTGCACACACATATGCATCAAAGCACCAACAGGTGAGCAGGGTAGGGCCTACATCAACTGCAGGGGCCTCCCTTCCATCAACTGCCAGGTTGTATGTGATGCCCAGGGCATTATAATGAATGTGTGTGCTGGCTGCCCTGGAAGCTATGACGATTCCCACATATGGCATCTGATGCAGCTGTACCAGAGATTTGCCAATGGGGACATCCCCTACGGTCACCTAGTTGGAGATGCTGGGTACACACTGGAGTTGTGGCTGATGACACCCATCAGAAATGCACACACATCTGAATAACAATGCCATAATGAGGCACACGCACTGGCCAGACATATAATAGAGCGTGTGTTTGGGAAGCTCAGGTCATAGTTCCAGTGTCTGGACACATCCGGTGAAGCCTTGCAGTATTCACCAGCTACATGTACCCAAATTGTTATTGTATGTGCTATGCTACACAGTATGATCCTGCGGAAACAGCTGCAGCAGGAACAGCATTGTGCAGGGCCACACAGTCCCCCAACAATGCCAAGGCATGCACAGGCACAGAGTAACCCGGAGGAGGAACGTCCTGAGCCTGTCCCACTAGGTGGAAGGAGGCATGCCCAGTATGCCCTGGCCTTGGCAAAGCGGCAATGCATAGCACATGCACTGACACAGTAGGGACCCAGGGAATGACACCTCTCTCTGACTCTCACATACAATAAAAGGGATGCCAAACATGACACTACCAGTGCTCAACCATGTATAGGGAGTGTACTATGTGCATCCAAAATAGGCAGCACTCCAACACTATCAGGAAGTCTGGCACACCCTCATGGTAAGTCAACCTACCAATTGCCAAAATGGAGTAGAATGTGTCGTTACCTGTAACTATGGTATGGATGTGAGAATGCAAGGGAATTGGGTGGCTGAATGTTATGTCAGTAGATAGTAGACACCCATAGTGGCACCATGACATATGTAACACATACTGGAGTCACCATAGTAGCCAGTACTACACAGAGTGACAAAAGTCACTGCAGGAAATGTGCTGAGTGAAATGTGTGTCCATATGACCCACACATGCCAGTCAGGGTGGTTCACATACCCAACAACAGTCTCAAACAGCAGGACAGGTGTAGACAAAACCAAACAGAGCCTGTGCAATAACCCCTGAATGATGGCTATGGTTAACCTCCCCCCTCAGGCCTACACAGACAGACCACAGCAGGACAGTCAGTGGGATGTTAGTTCTGAAGGGTAGGAAGTCAGACAATAATATGTAGGGCAGCCAAAGCCACAATATGTAGTACACTGGTATGCTTTTAGTCAGCCTGATAGTTAGCAATACAGAATGAAATGGAGTACCTGACATACCAGTACAGTCACAGCAAATGTGTACAAGTGCCACATGTGCCCCCCACATCCTACATAGTAATGTAATAAGTCAGGTGTGCTCCCCAACCCTGTGTAGAAATGTAGAAAAAGACAGGTGTTCCTCCCCATCCTACATAGTAATGTAATAACAGTCAGGTATGCCCCTCCCAATCCTGTGTAGAAATATTGTAATAGTCAGGTGTGCCCCCCATCCTACATAGTAATGTAATAACATTCATGTGTGCCACCCCACTCCTGTGTCGAAATGTAGAAACAGTCAGGTGTTCCCCCCCGCTATGCAGAAATGTAGTAACAGTCAAAGCCAGATGGTCAATGGATAACCTGCAGAGACAGTATGCTACCTGTCGGTGTACAACACAAAGGTCAGCACTGCAGCACAAACTACCTGGACACGATCCACACATTCAATACAGACAACCATACTGGGCATGCTCACACACTAAATGAAGGCAATGCCAGTCAACAACACACTGACAGGTCATACTGGGCATGCTCACACACATAACACATGAAGGTCATGTCTGCAAACACCAGTGGCCCAGACATATCTGGCAGTTGCAGTTGTTAGTGTAGATGCTCGTCAGTATGTGCCACTCATGCCTTGCACACACAGAGGATAGGAATACAGACATATATGTCAGGCCAACACACTATAATAAGCCAAAGGTAGGCGTACATAGATGTGTGGAAGAGGGTGACTGTGACAAGGAGCCATCCAGGCCTTTCCCACCCAGCACACAGCCAAAGGGCCCCATAAACATGAGGTGCAGATGTCACTCACTGCAGATACTAGCCACCAGTATCTGTCAGCATTACAGACTATGTGGTGCACATGCCAGCTGTGCAACATGACTGTACAAGGAAGTAGTCATCTAGCAGCTGTATACATGTATCTCTGAAATATGACCCCATGTGTGCCCGCATCTGGCTTGTCAACTCCTAAATGAATGGGTTATGGTCCATGCACACACACTGCCCTTCCCATAGCCCTACTATGACAAGCCTGCTGAGGTAATCCAATTTGAAATAGACCTTTGGGAGAGTTGCGGCCCAGTAATCTCCGTGGGGCATCCCATAACTGTATACTGCTGTTGTGTGATAAAGTAGTTAGGTAGGAGTTTTAACACCAGAAATGGCAAGTATATGTGTGTGTGTGTCCATCTGTGCAGAGAGCAATGCTTTTTAGGGTACTCACACTCCTTACAATTCATATACGCAACTTTGGCAAGGCTGCTGATGTCACCCACCTAGAAATACACCTCTGGGAAGATTGTAGCCCAATAGTCTCCGTAGCACATCCTGTAACTGCATACTGCTGTAGTGTGCTAAAGTAATTAAATAGGTGCTCTAATCCCAGAAATCGTAAGTGTGTGTGTCTGATCCTGTCTGTATACAGAGCAATGCTTTTTAGGGTACTCACATTCCTTACAATTCATATACTCAACTTTGGCAAGGCTGCTGATGTCACCCACCTAGAAATACACCTCTGGGAAGGTTGTAGCCCAGTAATCTCCATAGTGCATGCCATAACTGCATACTGTTGTACTATGATTTAGAACTGTGGTAGGATTCCATTCCCACTCATGGCAGTTCTGGATGTTTTGTGTGTGTTTCAATGTCTGTGCACGGAGCAATGTATTATAGTCTAGTCACACTCAGTACATTTCAAATGGCCTACTTTGTCAATCCTGCTGATGTCATTCATTGTGAAATACACCTTTGGGGAAGACATTCACCAGTAATCACTGTGGTGTGTCCCATAACAGCTCCATGCTGTAGTGTGATATAAATTTCTGTTAGGGGTTCTATACCCACCCATCTCAGTTGTAGATGTTTTGTGTGTTTGTGTCACTGTCTGTGTAGGGAGCAATGCCATCTAGGCTAGTCACATGCAGTACATTTCAAATGGCCTACTTTGGCAATCCTGCTGATGTCATTCATTGTGTATACATCTTTGGGGAAGGAGCTTTCCAGTAATTGCCATGGTGTGTACTATAACTACGTAGTGCTGTAGTGTAATAAACTAGTTAGGTAGGGGTTCTACTCCCAGACATGACAGGTGTGTGTTTATAACTCGTGTCCTTTGTGGAGGTGTATGCGAGTGTGTTGAGAATGTGGACTGGATTTTGCATATTTTTTATATGGTAGCCCTACTATATATGACAATGTCCACCATACAGGGATAACAGATGTGAAATAGCTGAGAGGTTGGGGTACAAAGCCATACCCATACATGTGACATCAAGGCCAGGCAATCATAGTTAGCAAACCCAGTATTTCCCAGAGCACACTCTCATCCCATGTCTCAAACAAACACACATGCCTAGGCAACAGCCAATATGTGGGTAGTACACTGTATAATGGCCACTGATAGTAACTATGGGGTGATAGCTATTGGCTACAGAGGGCATGGCACCCTGTCCATCTGTCCAATATGCACGTACATGCAGACAGTGCACCTTCCCCATGTCCCCCAATGGACACCTGCAACACCTGTGGTGCCATTATATGTGACTCACAAAGGACATGCCATGCCTGACAACATGTCCTGTATTAACAGATGCCACTGACACCAGGGAATGCTGTTAGCATGCTATCAATGTAGGTGCAGGGTAAACCTGCTGCTCATTACCAGTTCCTGCCACAGGTGACCAAGACTGGCACATCTAATGATAATCTGTGTTCACAACATGGGCCAGACACCCCAGGTACAGTTCCACATGTCACTGTACATGCATGTGTGAGGTGTGCACATCCCAGACACTGTCCATGTCATGGACTAAGGAACACGTACATGGCAAGCGATGCACAGCATTGGCCACACACAATAGTCACCCAGGTGACTGGATGGGGGATACAATACTCACCTGTGTGGGCAAATGCAGACACTACAGCCCTGAGCCACAATGCAGACAATTGTCATGTGGCCTGATGCCAAGGTATACCCATTGCCTAGCCTTGGACAGCCATCTAGCACAGTCAACCACCACACACCAGTGCAGACATGCACCCATGCATGTCAGCACTGGCACCCTGTTTGTTTGTGTGTCTTGTATGGTGCGTATGTTCACATCCACACTTCCTACAACCCTCATGGGCAAAGTGAAGCATGCTGTCTGATGTCAGACACCTCCCCATGCTCTATGACTTGTGTGGTGCATGTGATACCTGCACAGCAATGTGTTGTGGCAATCCCACTACTGATGAGTTGTAATCCTGGCCCTGCCAAGTGTGTCAATGTGTGTGCAGCCCTGTGTGAGTGTGGCTGTGTTGATGCTGGCACCTGTTTATGTGGACAGGCACATGTATGTCACCTATAGTATACCTACCGTATCCCTGTTGCAGATGTCAGTCACCATCACATATATGTTGTGAGGGCTCAGCAATAGGTATCCCATGTGGGGCATCCAATAACTGCATAGAACTGTGATAGCACTACATAGTTATTAGGGGTTTGATACCATGTGCTATTAGGTGTGTGACACAAACATGATTAGGTTTTACTCTCCCACCCCCCGGCTTATCTTTGCCTATGTCTGCCTCTCCCACTCCCTCTTGTGTGGATGTGGAGACCTACACCTGTTTTGCTTGGCAGCAGCATGTGTATTTTAAGTGATGCTCATGATCAGCTGATGGCCTCTGCACAAATTGCAGCCCTCCCCTAGCTGATTGCTTGTGGAACAGCTGTGGTAACATTCCTATAGCTAATTACATGGGAACACAATCCAATATCTAGGAACATCATGTTGGTCATGGCCCTTTTCATTCACTGTGAGCATGAACTAGATCTGTTGTTTGGCAAACATCATCTCAGATGGATTGGGGATTTACCTCTAACAACATACACTGTGGAAACAGGGCAACACACAGGAGGGGGATGTGCCTGACCTGACTACAGACTGTAAGTGCTGCTATACTGCATTTGGAGTACTGTTTGTTTAACAGTGTGTGTGTGTGTGTGTGTGTGTGTGTGTGTGTGTGTGTGTGTGTGTGTGTGTGTGTGTGTGGATATGACTGACCTACATGTCTCAATACCTGCTATGTCAGTTCCATGTTTATGAGGAATCCCCATCTGCAGGGTCATCTGCAGACAGAGGAGTGTGTTGTGCCTTTGGTTTCATGTGTTACCCACAGAGCATCTATCTGTGGACTGCAGAAGGTAGTGTGAGGATTGCAGCCTGTAGATGATGAAAGCCGTGACAGTTACTGGCTTCATATCCTCATAGGACATATGTTGCAACAAACCCTGTTACAACAGTAAATGTACAAGATTATCACAGCAACATGTCATTATTGGCCCTGTGTATATGTTTCCAGCCACAACTCTGTCAACCTGTGCACATATGTCTTCCATGAAGTGCTGCATATGTGCTGTATACCATAGTGTCATCATATCTGATAACAAACCAGTGAGATATCAGACTGCTACACGTGTTATGTACAGTAGGGGTTATATTTGATGATATAACCTGGACATTCTGTGGATGTTTTTACAGTACTGAGGTCTGTGTACTTATGGTGAATGTCAACAGTGTGTTTATTGTTAATATGTACTTTAGCCTGTGTACAGACTATGGTAGATGTCATTGTTCTAGGTCCTGTCCTATCTGATGTTACATGCTGCTCCACTGTATGGGACCGTATTGGTGTACATGTTTGTAGGGCCATACACACACATGTCCCCATACAACAGACAGCCATCAGACCAAACTGTGTAGCAGCCCAGTATACGTAGGGTCAGTCTGTGAGTGGCACATATGAGGATAGTGTTGAACAGATAGTCCATATACTGTAATATTATGCTAGCTTAACATATGTGGCAGTGGATGTGTTTACATTGGTTGTGGTTATGCACTTTCACACAGGTGTATCTTACCCTGTGCTGTGACATGCCTGTATAGCCTGCTATATATGCAGGTACGTGTGCATTTCCCCCATAGGAAATGTAGGCCAGTGTTGAGCCAGTCTGCCTGTAGCATGCACAGTGCATTGTTACATGCCTAGCAGCTTAGTGTGCTTACCCAGTGAGATGTCATGTGCAGATACTTGCCAGATGTACTGCTGCTGAGCCTCTCTTAACAGTCATGTATTTCAGACAGGGAAGTGGTATGCTGTACAGATGCATGTCAATATCTAGTGGGTAGTACTTGGCCATGGCACCCCTGTACCAGGGGTTATTATGTGTTAGGCCAGACAGGGGTGCGTAAATGCATAACCTATGGTGGCAAATGTATTCCAGTCATTATGTGTTATACCCATCTACATGGCTGTCCACATCCATATTGTCTGGCATGGTACACATGTTTAGCACTAAGGGGTTATGTGTATACCTCTGGACTGTACAGAGTTTGTCAGAATGTCCACATATATTGACCAATATCTCTGCTGCAGTCTACAGGTTTATTACATGCTAGCAGCAGTACTTTACTATGATGTCCTTAGGATGTCTGTCAGCAGCCAATGGCACACATGTTATAATCAGATGTGACCTCCACCACACACCATGTCTGTGAAGACAATCCCAATGACAGTAGCAATAGTCTACTAATATATCTGCTATACATACCTGACATCCCCTTGCACTACGACTGTGGGACTACAGAAGCTGGGGTAGGGCTACACTCCATGTCCAGGACATATGGTGGAAATATATGTACATATTATTATCCAGATAGCCATATATATATATATATATATATATATATATATATATATATATATATATATATATAAATATATATGATTACACATGTGTAGTACTTCCAATTACCACTGTCATGGCAACCACCTACTCTAAACCCCTACATCAAGTGGGTGTGGTCTCTTTACATTTCATGTGTGATGGACATCCTTCCTGTGTGTGGGCATCAGTGTTACAGCCAGCAGGCAACAATACCTCTTACAGGAGAGCCGGTACACTCAGGGCAGCTACATATTTGTAGGAGGTTCAGGAACTACAGACAGAGTGTGAGTAGAGTTGTGTTATGCTTTGTATAGTACTGGTGTTACAGGGTGTGTGTGTGTACATACTAGTTTACCTTGGAATGCAGTCTGTCTGCATAGCTCTCAACTGTGGGTCTATCCTCTTGGTGGCTAGAGGTGTGCCTATCATGTGTTGTCTGTCCACCACACAGATCCTGTGTCAGATATTTTACTGGCAATGTGTGTTTTGAGTGTTGTCAGTACATGGCTACATCCATTTCTGTTTCTAACCTCAACTTCCTGACTAAGGGTATGTTGCAGACTATCCTGTAACATTAGTAACTTGCTTAGTGTATGGCAGCAGTTTTCCACATTTGTGCCTGTGTTCCAGCCTCTGTCCTCCACCTACATACCAAGCTTTGCACATATGACATGCTGCCGGGGGTTGTTCTGTAGTGGGCTGTGAATATATCACACTGTCATTGCTTCCATCATTCCACTGCTCTTGTACCCCCACACATACAGTGGGGCTGGGGCCATATATGTGTGGGCGTCACCTACACAATACATGTGTGCTCTTATGCACTCCAGAGGCCAGTGTATGTAACAGTGGTATATGGCCCTGCATTATTGAGTCTAGGGGGGAAGCACTATAAATGACCTAGGCTGTTACAAAATGTGGAGGTATCAGGGGTGAGCTGCCTTAAGGTATCTGGATGTACATCACCTATATTTACATTACTTACATAAATTGGGTTAATGCAAGCCTACTGCCTCCTGCCATACAGACTGTTCTGTTTGTCAGTGTGCATGTGATGGTGTCAGTTATGCCTTGTTATGTAACAGTTACATCCCATTTGGTCACATGACATCTTTACCGCCTAGTGATTTTGTACAGAGTGTAGATAGAGGCTGCTGAACTATACACTTGCATTACATACTGTTGATTAATTGGTATCCTGTGGCCCAGTCTGTCCTCACTATTGTACAATTTGAAGGGCTTGGCCTGGACAGCAACTCTTGTGAACCTTTCCAGGCTACTGTATTAGTATAACTGTTTCACAGTTGCATTACTCTGTTTATATGGATGTCAGTGTCTGAACAGCTATATGACATGGCATATAGAACTGTAATAGTACACAATTAAAGGTTTTCCATTTCTGCAAACCTGTGTGTGGTGTTTTTTCCTATGACCACTCTGTGGGTATATACGGTAGGCAGTGATACTTGTAGGGGTGGCCCATACATTGTCCAATTGTTCAGGTGTTAACTGTAGGCATAGTGGCTGTTCCATATTGTGTGCACCTTCTATATATGTATCTTACTGTACATATATCTGTGTATGTATGTGTAGTCACATGTATATATATATATATATATATATATATATATATATGTATGTATAAATATATGTATATATATATATATATATATATATATATATATATATATATATCTGTATCTGCATGTCTGTGTCTGTGTATCTGTATCCTGGGGATGTTGATGGCTTCCACATTTTATATTTCCTGTGGGAGGCAGACTGTACTGCATGATATATTGCCATTACGAGCCTGATATCATACAGGTGGGATGTAGTACTGTTAACATCTTGTGCCCATGTCATGTCAGGTCCTGGTTATGGGATCTGCAACACTTGGTAATGTATTGCAGGGTGAACATGTTTGGCTGTGGTGGTGGGATGCCTATTCATACAAGACGTATAGTGTGTGGGGTCTCTCATCCTTATTAATGGTGCCTGTGGACATATGTGTTTTTGTTAATCTGCCATTGCTATCTACAAATGTATGGCCATATATACCTATATATATATATATATATATATATATATATATATATATATATATATATATATATATATATATATATATATAACTATGTCCCTATATACCTACATAGATATATATCTGCATACACATATATAACTTGCTGTGTATATGTAGACATATAGGTGTAGACACATATATGTGTCTATGTAGGCTTTTGCATGTATATATGCTCATATATATTAATATATATGTATATATTTATATATATATATATATATATATATATATATATGTGTATATATATATATATATATATATATATATATATATATATATATATATATACACATATATATAGATATGTTGTATTTGTTTAGATATTAATATATTTACACACACATACATTTAGATGTTGGTATACATTATCTGTACTGTTGCATGCCTGGACTGGATGATATGTTTCTGAAAATATCAGATTTATTTATATCTGGCATGCCTTAGTGATAAATCACTTTGTCTATGGTGTGCAGGATCCTGGGTTCTTGACTTGCAGACGCTGTTTATTTTTTTGCTGGGCAAAACATTGTCCATTGGATACAGAGTGATTAAGGCAGTTTTAAGCAGTTGTAAGTGGATCTGTGCAGGTTTGTCCGGAGGTAAGCTCTGCTAACTTCCGGTTACAGCTTCTTACACTCAGTTAGCTTCTACTTTGCTTAGCCAGTGTAGGCAATGCTTACCCCAGCGCAAATGCACTTAAACACACTTACTAGTGCTTACATATACGTACTACTGCTTATTTGCTCTTAAACCTGCTTACTAGTGCCTTATTCATTATGACACTAACACTTCACATGTGCATTTCCTGCAGTACTCCAGTTCATAAATATATGTTTTTTGTGAGTTTTGCAACATAAATATTGGTTATAACATGCTTTGCATGTAAAATAGACTGTGTTGCAGTGGGATTTGAACCGTGAATGTATGCTTATTAGGTGAATGCTCTGCCCACTACACTATTGCTGTGCTATTTCATTTGCATATATCTTCCTTGTTATCCGCTTCAGCCTTTTAAGCTGCTTTAACCATAGCTAAGCAAAGGGCACACCCAGAGCATCTAAGGTTAGCTGTACTCAGATTTAAAAAAATAAATAAAAGGGTTTCTTCATTTGGTTTTATGTATTGTTGCTGTTGTACACATGGGGGACTGTTGGTGGGGATATGAGGACACCTATGAGCAATCTCGCTCATTTCTTAACACCTTCTGGTGCTCTACATTGCAGGGCCATGTTTATTCTAAGAGCTCTGCTTTCAGACACGCCCACTGCACTTGTACATGCTCCATATAAGCCTAGGAGCTTGGGTAGCGCACCTTTTTAATATGCATAGTGAGCTGCCATCCTGCTCCTAAACGGGTGCTTCCGTGCAGGACTAAGCTACTCCTGCATGGAAGATTAGTGAATTTGGTGGATAGTCTGCTTTGTTTTTGATAATTTTCCTGATAATCACTCAAAACATCAAAACTATACATGTAATAGCTCAAATTTCATTTTAAAGGCAAACTTCTTACAATAATTTATTTCAAATTTTAACAGTAACTATGATGTCAATGCTAAGCCTTTTTGCTCTCAACAATGACGTCTACCTATCTATGGAAAAGATAAAGCCAGAAAGCAAAATAAGTTATCTTGTGACAGCAGTGCAGTCAATATAAAATGTGATTACTGAAAATCAAAATGTATGTAATAGTTACAGGACCAGCAAATGGTACTGTTAGGGACATAGAAACTATCTTAGGCAAATGGTCATGGGAACCAGAGGGTCACTAGAAGACGCATTTGAAGTTTTTGTCACCCTTTTTAACCACTAACGAGTGTTCACCTCCTAAATCAAGTAAGGCCATAGATCATAGCATCAGAGGCTCATAGGAGATTGCAAGGCTAATGGGGGTGGGGCCCTTGCAAGCCTAGCTAAGTACAACCCCTGTTCACAAGAATATCAAGGTATTAAGGAGAACTAAGTCAGCAACTACCGCCCCTGTCCAAGTGGGACACTGGTTAAACTCCCAGGGTGAATTTGCAGTTTCCCATCTAGTCTTCCAAATTACACTTAAATAGGGGCAGTGAGGGGCTCTGTTTCACCTGATTTGGAATTTTGTTCCAGAGGAGAGGTAACCTCTGTGAGTCATATCTGTCTCTCCAGCAATTCCTGTTACTGTCGCATACTAGGTAGAATTCCCTAGAGTGAGTGCATTGTATACCATTTGATTTATGAATGTGCAGCTTTTCCATTTGAGCAGGATCTGAGATAGCTTTATATGCAAGGCAGAAGTCGCCTCTGAGTAGTCTGCAAGATACAAAGTATAGTGACAGTGATTTCAGTCTGTCAACATATGACATATGCTGAAAACCCTGAATTTTCTTTGTAAGAAACCTTTGAGGTCTTTCCAGTTGCTACAGGGGCCTGGTAAGGTACATATCAAAGGTAGCATTGTACTCTATTATTGGCCAAATGAGTGAAGAGTACAGGGGGATTATAACCTCTTTTGTTCTGAATGCAATGCTCTTTCTTATGAGGTGGGTAGTGTAGAAACCATTTCTTACCACTGTGGAGAAACAGTGTTCAAAGGAAAGGTTGCTGTCTACCTATGTGCCTAAACCTGTCACAACTGATTGCATGCTTAGGGTGTTGTTATTAATGTGGTAATCTACAGGGATGTCTCCCTTAATGAAGGGGATGATAATGCTTTTTTTTTTTTTTTTTTTTTTGCATTGAGTTTTAGCCTGTGACTTTGGCATCAGTCATTTGTCTGTGTAAGTCCCTCTTGTAGGATGTTGACATAATTTGGGGACTCGATGACTGCACCCAGATTGCAATCATCAGCAAACTTTGTTAGCCATAGGCCTTTTGTTTTAGCCTGTACATCCAAGGAATGGATTCCAAACAATAGGAGCCCCAGCACTGATCCATGTGGAACACCACAGGTCTACTGGTGGAAGTAGAGTCACCTATTTTGACTGTGTGCATTTTATCAGTGAGCCAGTTTGCAACTCACCTGACAATATATAGGTTGATCACAAGCTGGGTGAGTTTATCAATGATTCCTCAATGGGGAATAGTGTAAAAGGCCTCGGCCAGGTCCAGGTAGGCCTTATGCATGGATTTGCCTTCATCCAGGGCTAATGTGACTGTCTCAAAGAAGTCCACCAAGTTCAAGAGGCAAGATCTCCCTTTAATGAAGCCAAACTGGGTCATGGCAAGTATTTGAAGGTCTCCTATATCTTTGTTAATAAGATCCATGATTATTCTTTCCATAGCCTTGCAGATTAGGTCGGCCAGGCTTATGAGTGTATAGTTCCCAGGATCAATAGAGGCACCTCCTTTAAGTAAGAGGATGACAGTTGCTGTTCTCCATTCTGCAGGTACAAAATCAGTGCTTAGACTCTGGTTAAAAAGACTACCCAATGGTGCAGCTAGTTCATGTTTTAATCATTTTAGAATGAAGCCTGGGATATTATTAGATCCCATAGACACTGTATTTCTGGTTTTGGTGAGAATGTTAACAACCTGCTCATTGGAGATACTATGTAGAGGTCAGGTGGTAGGCTTTGGGGAATATGTGGTGGGGACAGGTGAGAGGAGTTTTCACTGAACCTGTTTGCTAGCAGGTTGTCTATTTCTGTGGGTTCAGTGTATGGGGTGCTTTTAACAAACAGTTCTGCTCAGGTCTGGGGGTTTCTGGTGTAGCTAAAGAAAGCCTTATAGTTATCCTTAGTGAAGGAGGTTAATTTGGATTCATAGTTAGTTTTAGAATATCTTATGAGGTGACTTATTTGCTTGTTTAAGCCGAGGAGAGAATGCTTCCAATTCACAGACCATGCCTTCCTGCTCTTGGATGGCAGTTTCTTTCTCTTACTGTATAACCTGTTAATGGTGGATGTCCATCAGGCAGGCTTTTCTTTCTTGAAGATCTTGTTTTGATCCTATTAGTTACAGTTTAGTCAATACAGTTCCATAAATGCGGTGTAAATCCCAGTACAGGTGTCCATGCCATCAGTGCGGCCAGGGTCTATGAAGCTATTAATGCTGTCAAATATTGGTTGTAACTGGCTTTGGGGATGTTTTTTAGTATAGATGTTGCTAATGGGGAGGGGGGTTCAGATGTTACTGTCACTTCTAATGAGACTGATATATGATTAGACCCCTCTAGGGAGGGCCACACACATGAGGTGGTGCAATGAATATCCATGTTAGTGAACTCCAGATCCAGAATGTTTGGGTCCCTTGAGGCGGCGTCAACCAACTGGTCCAGGACATTGGAGTATGATTTAAGGCAGTTCCATCTTCAATGTTTTGCTCTTCTTCGCCCTTCATTTTCAGATTATTTGTAAAACATGGTCATCAGAACTGCATATGATCATCTAACCAGCATCATTAAAGTATAAATCTAATCCTAGCCCTGTTTCCCATACCATGCCCCTTTCTTCTTTCAGTGGTCAGGCCGAATAGCAAGACAGTAAAGTGACCTCCACATCAAGATCACTACGGCATCTAGTAATAATCAGTAGGTCAGCACATATTCTATACAACTCTACAATATGGTGATTCTTTTAATTACATCCATATTAGCCACATGCTGTGACTTTAATGTTTCAAGATCACAGAATTCTGGGGAATGTAAGTTATCCCTTACTGTAAGGTTGCTCTTTCTTATAGTTAATATATATTTATTATAGTTAATATAATTATAACTCTGGGAAGGAGAAAAGGCTTACAGTAGCAAACATGCTTTTAGTTACTGCTGGCATGGAAAGAAACTTTGATAATACTGACTTTGTTTTATTGATATCTTTAATGTAATATAATTGTAGATTAATTATTATGCATCTGCTCTGCCATTACATTTATGATGCACTATTGAACATTACAACTCCTCTGTAAAAATCTGCAACTTTTCTTTGAAATCTGGATATTGCCATTTATCTTTTACATACTTCAGAAAAGTTTTATATTATAGTAGTTTTTTGTATTATCCACAATGAGGCATACCTAAGTAGGCATTTTTTGATGAGACATGGGAGTTAAGATAAAACAGTTTTAACTATTCCTGAATTCTTAATTTATTAAACTGCTGTGTATTTCTGTATACAAAGGTAGACAGACATGTGTGTGTGTGTGTGTGTGTGGGGGGGGGGGGGCAAGGATGAACCGAGTTAGGTTACAGTTACATTTTTTTTTACTTATTTTTTTGTTTTACAATTTTCACTAGGTTCAGGAGGGTTACTGATTACATTATGTGTGGATTTAATAAATAGGGAGTAGTGAAGCAGTGGCTTATGGGTATGGGCTACCATGTGATAGATGTTGTGACTGTATTTTGGTGCTGGAGATATAAGGCTAATGTTTATAAAGGCTTGATCATGGAGATGAAATTCTTCAGGGAAGAAGATGGCTGTTTACATGGATACTGGATTTTCAGAGGTATGTGCAACATTTTAATTTTTGTAAGGAATGTTGACATTTTTAGCCAGCAGACTTATGCACCATAAGTTATATTTTAAAACAATTTACTTTTTTTCACTGTTCCATAGTTAGAATCCATGGACGTTTTGCTCAATAAAATTATAATAGAATCACAGTAATGTCTGCAAATTACATTTAATGATCAAGACTGCAATTCCCAGAATTTAAGCTCAAGAAAATTGAATTTCATTTTTTTAATAACAGTAAATCAGTGTCCCTGTGAAATGAAAATGAGATAACTCATTTCATATGAACTCTGCTTGCCTGAATACATTCAGCATAATGCTGTACCATCAAACACTGCATTGCAATAAAGATATTACTAAATGCAGGACTTATCTGCAGCACATAGATACCTGAAAAATACCAGATGACAGAATTTTCCTGACTTAGAAAAATCTCCTGTCTTTGAATAAAATAGCTCTCTTGACTCACAACCATTATGAGTTTTCCAGGTGGCATAAAACAGCACATTTTCTAGCAGAAAATAGTTCTTTGCTAGGAATTATCTACTTAAATCTTTGTTATAACAGAACCTGACCATATAAACTGGTCAGCCTGCTCAACATTCCTTGTTAATAGACATTGAGGACAGATCTGTATACATATGTGTCTGAAAAATGAAAGCTTGTAAATGTTAACAGAATCTGTGACTTATTAAATGTATATCCTGACATATCATGAGAATCAATAAAAGTACAAAGTCTTGGTCCATACATGGTGCTTAATGGATAGATGTCTTCCTTGGCTGTCTGTGCAATAAGGACAGTTTTCAGTTACATTGTTTATTCAAAGTGAATATGATGCTGCTAGTGTGTTATGGTGCTCTATATGCAGTAACAGCAGCAGATCTGATAAACACATATGGTTTTAATGAAGTAATCAGAAGTATTGAGTGCAGGTTTGAATCTTAACTTGGGAATAAACAAAAATGTAAAAAGGTGATTTTAACTCAGAGAAGTTAATGTTGTTTTTAAAGAAATACTCAATACTTTATGCTTTTTACCTGACTTATCGAGCAATTTTGCTTGACATTTATAAACTTGTGAGGTGGGTGATGGCAAAACGCGTTAAGAGCCTTAAGCATGATGATGTGTTTCCAGTGAAGTGGCCTGCTGGTAAGAATCAGGATACAACATGAGAGATATGAGGACACATGGGCTATATTAAGCAGCAGATGATATGTTTAGAAGGCAAAGTAAGGAGGAAAAACTTGGGAGTGAATAATGTTCTGGATGGGAGGAGGGCTCAGGATTCTTAGAGTTTGTTAAAACCAAAATGATTTTGTATATTCTGGCTTGCTAAACTAAAACTTTAGAATTTGAGAAGGCTGACTGACAACTATTGTTTCTGACAGACAGGAAGTGTGAAACGGAGGATTATGTTAGCACAGTTCATATCCAGGTGTGACAGAAAACGGATGCTGTGGCAGAAGATGCAGTTGGATAAGAGGTGTTCAGTAGAAGGTCGTTCTTTATTCATTGGTTCATAACTTTTTAGCTAATACTTTGCACAAAGGTTGCAATTTTTAGGTGGGATAAAGGAATCCAATTGTCAAAACACAGAAACTAAAAAAGGGCATCAGGAAAACAAAAACCTCCAATGGACTCAGATTAGCTATAGAAACCCAAGATAACTACAAATTTTTCTTTAGTTATGTCAGGAGAATAGAACTGGTCAACACTGTACAGAATATATTAATATCATTACTACCTATTCTGTTCCAGTGGATGTTTTCAATATACTGGCAAATAGATTTACTACCATCTTCTCCTCAGATACATCCACTCCAAGCCCACTTATCTCTGTTGGAATCAAGTCACCAACCACTACAAAAAACATGTACTGAAGTTACTGCTCAAAACAATGAATACCTTATCCTTGGGCCTGACGGCGTAGGCAGTTGCCTTAATTAATAGCAGTAAACAAGTATTGGTGGCCCACTTCTCAGTCTCTTAAACCAAAGCATAGCAACTGGGTTTGTCCCACAAGTATTGTACATACAACTGACCATGACAATTACAGACCTAACAAGTCTTATATGCAAAACCATGGAGTGTATCATATCTAACCTAGTTAACTATGATATCAAAATTCTTATTAGCACCATCCCTCAAGGAGTTTAGCTTTGCCAAGGGTACATTGTGTCTAATGAATCTTGTAAACTTCTTTGAGAGGGTTAACTTAGGCTGTAGACTGTAGGTAAGCTACTCCCACAGCATACCTTGACATCACTAAGGTATTCAGTGACATAACATATGCAAATATAACAAGAAAGCTGAAGGAGATCCAAACTGACCCATATGAGGTTAGGTAGATAACAAAGTGGCTCAAAGTCAGGACTCATACAGTAAGAACTGAGAGTGCATCATTCAAGACTAGGAAGGTGACCAATGGAGTTCTTCAGGGATCTGTGTTGAGACCATTGCTATTTGGTATCTACTTTTCAGATCTCTATTTGTCAAATGAGGATCTCTGGTTAACAAGGTTCAAGGATGATTGCAACATGAGCTTTAGATTATAATATAGATAGCACAACACTTCAAAATGAAATGTTAGTGAGATACCTAAACACTTGGAAAGATAGCACCTTCACATTTGACCATCATCAGACCAATGATTGAGTACAATGCCCCATTCGGAATGTATCTGACCCGACACTTGCAGCAGCTGGAGAGGCCACAAAAGTTCCTCACCAAAAGGATAAAGGGTCTCAAAAATCTGTCCTATGCTGCCCGACTGAAAGAACTCCAGCTCTATTCAGTCGCTTACCGCTTGCTCAGAGGTGACCTTTGCCTAACATACAAGGCCATGTCAAACCCAGATTTGATGAATATGCTTCACCTCAAAAAATCTAGATCCATCAGAGCCACAAGGGCGGGAGACTTAAACCTCGACACGGCTATTAATAGGACGTGCTGGAGGGATAGATTCATCACCCAAAGACTCCCTATGCTGTGGAACAAAATCCCGGTACATGTGAGGCAGAGCACCTCGCTGGCCTTGTTCAAGAGAAATCTTGACCAATGGATGGGAGATCGCAGATATACCCCAGGGATTACCTCAGTGTCACTGCTCGACAGAGGCACAGCAAAATAATGGGTATAGTTCCCCATACTAAAGGGGTGGCGTAAGCCACAAAACGATGGGCTAGGCTTGTAAATGCCCTCGGGCAGATAGCCTAGTATGAACCTATGAACCTATGAACCTATGTCAGAATGTGGGTTATGAAATATTATTTCCTCCTGATCAAGCAAAATTCTCACCTTATTGTACTTTGCATTGATTATTCCCATCAAGTAAAACAACTCTTTTGGAATTAATCTTCCTAAGCATATCAAAAATTGGAAAGACCCAAAACGTTTATAACTAAAAGAAGATGATAGCCTAAAAAGACATGAGCTACTAAGAAAGATTGGAGGCTTCATATAGACTCCTTAGGGGCAAACTGTGCCTTGCTTTTAGGACTATAGTGGATCCAGTAGACCAAGAACTCTTATAGCTCCATAAATCCAGCAGTCCAGCAAACACTAGGACCAGTAATTTAATTCTACTCCAAGATATGGTATAGGGATACATTGTCACAAAGCAAATACCCCTTCTCTGGAAAAAAACTTCCTCTACAAGTTAAACAGTGTTACACTATCTGTAAAGGTACTGGACAAATGGTTGAGTATTCACAAATTCACTCCTGGTATAACTGGCTTAACTAACCTTGAAAGGGGAGGCAAGGCTTAAGGGTTGGTACTGGCAAGGAGAAAATGGCTTCATGGCGAAGTTGCTCTCCAACTTCTATGATCATTTGATCCTATATTTTTTCCGGCGGTACACAGGTATTCAAGAATGCAAACTCAGCAGTGGTAGGATTGAATGATGCATTTTGCTTATGCAATACATGACTGTCTAAGCAGGCTAATCCTGAGGATGGGATGCTCCAACCTTAGTTGCATTAAACATTGAGTGGATAGAGCAAGGTTGTAATACTGTCAGACTGATTACTGTTTTAGCAATGGGTTTTCCTTAGCTATAGAAAGAGAGTTTGCATGTCTTCATGACTGCATGATTGAAATACAATAGGTGTTGCTTAATGTAAGCATTTTGGTAACAATCCACTTTGCAAGCAATAACATGCCATTGAACTTCAAAATCCAAACTATTTAATGTAAAAGTGTCCTCTCTTATTGTGCTGAAGTGGCTCTGGTACTAAAGCTGACCAGCTTGATATGTTATCAATAATATTTAATACATTTTGTATAAATGACCTACCTTTTTGCCTTTTCTAATAAGTTTCAGTATTTAAGTATTTTAAACCAGCCAATGGGCTGCAGAAAATGAAATTCTTCAGTGGCATAGCCAAAATAAATCAAGTCAATTCAGAAAACATGGAGAAGCCTTTCAATTTTCAATCCCCGAATGCCTGAATGTTTAATGTAAATGCAAATCTTTCCATAGAGCAGTTGTTGCAGAGTTCAATTATACGAGCATTTATGCTGTTCACTTAGATGTGTTTCCATTTTTTGCTGATATGTATAATGCACATTTTTTGTTTATTTACTGACACTTGGTGACCAGGAAAGTCCAACTTCATCAGTAACCCATTTTCAGTGGAGGCTTGGGGAGAAAAGATCCAAAAGGAACACAGACATTAAGTATTTAAAAATTGTAGCTAAAAATTATATAAGTTACTAGCACAGTTTCATACATTTTAGTTTTTACAATTAACACAGGCATACAGGCATCACTAGACATAATACAATTTGTCGTAAAGATGGATAGCGATGGATAGTATTAGCAGTATATTGTAAACATTTAATTTAAGATTTTCATTTTGAGATGAGCATGACTAACAGAGAAGATTTTTGTTCTATAAAAGCCATAGAATACATTAGTTTGTTTTTTAAAAAAATGTTTTATTGATTTTAATACATAATTATCAATTTTCACAATAAAATACAAATTTGAAATAGAAACACATTAGCAAAAAACACAAACTGCAACTAAACAACTATTAACAAATATGTCTACCAAGTAACTAAAATTCCAATTATTCTTAAAGCCATTATTGAAGAAATAGAGTAGGAAAAGGTTTCGATGTTACTAATATATTTACATTTGTTTATTCAGCAATTCTTTAAGCTTTATCCATATGTTGTAAGGGGTCTATATCAGTTCATCGAAACGTCTGAAGTTCGAACACCATATGTTCAAACTTCAAGCCACGAACTGCCAAAACATTGAAGTCTTAAAACTTCCAAGACACACACGCAACACAAACACACCAAAACAACATCAATCCACATATATACACTCAAAATCCTACATCTAAGCCTACACTAAACTGTAAATACACTACTACCTGTCCACTTTCCTTAACCCAAACCCTAACCCTAAGGTCTGTCACTATCGCACACTCACCTGACCTGTGCCCTAATCCTAACTCACTTATCCCACCCTAACCCTAAAGTCTTTCACTATTGCATACCCACCTCACCTGTGCCCTAACCCTAACTCACTTAACCTGTGCCCTAACTCTAACATCCACACAATCGCACACTTACCTGAACCTAACCTGTAACTTCCCACCACAGTCCTAATACTCGTGAAGCCACAGAAACAGCCCACCAAATTCTTTCCCTGGGAAAGAATTTGGTGGGCCGCGGCTTCGCAGTTACCAGTGTTTGAACTTTACAGTTCGAAAATCTGGTATTCGATATTCAGCCATTTTGATGGACTGATATAAACCCTGTTGAAAGATGTGGTAACCCTAGTTGCCCTCATCTGGATTGTTAAAAGTTTGCACCGACAGACATTGAATGCCATATTTACAGATTCTTTCATTGCTGGAGTTTGCTCGTTTTTCCAATTCTTGGTGATAGTTTTCCTTGCTATTGATAGAAGATTCCATAGTAGTGGGTAGTTTACTCTCTTTACACAATCGGGTAGGTATTGGCATGTTGAATAAAATTAATGATTTGGTTAATATAAATTTATCATTAAATAAAGATTACAGAAAAACATTCCCCGGGATTCATGAAGCTCGGCACAAGGACAGTGTTAGCCTTGCGCCGACCGTGCGGTGTAGAGATGGTGCAGCAGCACCACATGCATATTAATGAAAGCATGCTGCCGCAATGTCCACATGCATAGGAAATGTGTGCGAGTGCAGGGGGCGTGTCTAAGTGCTGCACGGAGGTGTGAACATGTTGGCTGCAGACATGCAACCTAAAATGCTGACTAGTACAGCCTGCCTCTAATAATAATCACTCCTGTCAGTGTCTGTAATGTATGCAAAGCATACAAGACAGTTTTGTGAACACCAAAATAAAAAGTAAACACAAAGGCACGTAGCTGAATATTGCATCTCCATCCCTCAAACAAATGACATTTAAAACCCCATGCCCGTATTCCATTGTAGTGTTGACTGTTATACCAAGTGGAAGCGAAACGCAGTGTGTTTGCATGCCGCTGCCCTTTGCTAAGCCTAGCCCAATGGTTAGGGTTACCACCTGTCCCACTTTGTGAGGGACAGTCCCTCTCTGGGCAGTTGTGTCCTTACCAAAAATATTAAAAATGTTAAATGTCCTGCGATTGTATATTGTATGTAATAGTTCCATAAAATAGTTATTTCTGTATGTAAAATGCCTAAATGTTACAAGAAACAGAATAAGCAACTAAACTGCTGCAACAATAAACTTTCATTTAGGCATAAAACTAAAGTACTATCCATTGTACTGACCGTGGGTATGTGTCGGCCTGTAAAATCTGATGTGTGTCCCGAAAATGTCCCACTTTGGTCATTTGAAAAGGTGGCAACCCTACCAATGGTCAGAACATTCGCTCAATATTTGCCCATTCATGGTCTAAGTCATCCTTGTCTGGATGGCCCAAAGATGAACAGGTATTACCAGGGTCTACCTGCCATGTCATGAAAGATAAGTATTTGCGTGTACCTATGTGCGTGAAGTACAGCATGTAGAAGATCAAAAATGCTAGGGTCGTCCTCACAACCATATTGGTACCAGAGATATGTAGTGTACACAATGTGTTCTGTTGTCTGTGCCATGGGCCATTAACTAGAGAAGGGATGGATGGTCTGTGTGGAATATGGGGGTGGGGGGGTTACGGGTAATGTAATAATTCACCAAGGGGACACTAAGTTGGATGCACAATAGGTGAACTGGAGGTGTACGAGGGAGCAGTGGGTGAATCAAAAAGGAAACCAAAGAACAAACATTCACATCCGCAATACAGCCTGACAGGCCATACTGCACAACACAATCCCACAAACATATGAACATTAAAATGTGAGATACACATGTACAGAAACGTTATTGGCTCACACCCACATAATGGTCTGGCCTGAACTGAGCCATCCAACCCCAACACACCTGGATACATAATTGAATACCCATCATCCCCTCCACAGCACACCTCCCCCTTGCTGAACATCCACCAAAACCACCCATACTTGGGCTGCTAACTTGGCACAGCCATATCTGCACATAGTGCCCCCTACCCACATCTAGTAGGCAGTCACACCCTAGGCAGTCTCAGGCTTGCAAACTAGGTATCCCATGCATGCATAACCCTACCACATTTTTGAATAGCCAGCTGAATGGGGTCCATCATTTACAATTTTTGGACATCGCTCATGGGATAAGTGTCTGTTCTCAAGATTAGACTTTGTGTCATAACACAATGTCCACCCCCATTGGCATCCAGGCACTAGGGCTACAACCTGTCTCAAATGGCAAATGTCCTGAGATATTAGGACAAACATATTTCCTATATTTAATGTAATAGTTGCATAAAACAGTTATTCTGTTTCTGAAACACCTAAATGTTGTAAGAAACAGAATAAGCAACTAAAATGCTACAAGAATAAGCATTTATGTAGGCAAAACAGTGATGTTCTCTCCTATGTACTGGCTGTGGGTATGTTTTGTCTTGCAAAATCTGATGTTTGTACAAAACATGTCCCACTGTGGGCATTTG
Organism: Protopterus annectens; assembly: GCF_019279795.1. Lineage (NCBI taxonomy): Eukaryota > Metazoa > Chordata > Ceratodontiformes > Protopteridae > Protopterus > Protopterus annectens. Next base: position 348,143,850 of record NC_056737.1, on the reverse strand, counting down.
AAAAGGTGGCAACCCTACTAGGCACAAGTCAGATTAGCAGTACCTGATCACAACCTGCTCAGCATCCACCCAGTCCTGCAGGACATACGACCCGGAATTAAACACCTGACTGTGATGCACGTCTCCCCATGTGCATTATCATGAATAAATACCTTTCACATGTTCCCATGAAGCTTCCCCATAGCCATCTTCCAAATAGTACATGTTCACAAATTTTTTACCCCGTCCATGTTCCTCATCGTAATGATGCACACAACCCCTGTATACAAATGGTACAGGTACCTCCAGTATACAGTTGTTCATATACATGGCCATGTATAACTCCAGATATGTAGTCATATATCTATAAATGTACATACTTCCATTCGCATAGCTACAAATCACAAATGCATGCATATAAGTACTTGTCAAGTATGTGTCCTATTCATAAATATGTATACTTGCAAATATATACATATGCCTCTCAGAAACATATGAACAGTAACATGTACTATACATATGTAAACCAACCGACTGTCACATATGTTGCCAGTACTGTGGAATGTCTATAGTAAAGTCATATATCCTAATTACCATCCATACAGAATGTAGCACAGATGGTTTAGTGGTAGAACCAGTGACTATGCTGTTCCCAGGTCCAAGCCATGCAAGGGCTGCTAATTTTAAATGATACCCACAATAATGGCAGTTGGAAATAGGGTAGTTATGACACCTCAAAGCAGACGTAAGCGGGTATGTGCGACAGTAACTGGCAGTCATTCAACAGTATGGGAAATTTAAAAATGCATGTAGGTGTATATGCATGTGAATGTACAGACAGACAGCTAGCTAGCTATATATATATATATATATATATATATATATATATATATATATATATATATATATATATATATATATATACACATGAAGAATGAACATGGACACAATAAAGCAGTCATAACGAATGTGAAGGGAAACAGCAGCGGAAACCCCTGTAGTATTTAGTGCTGTCATAGAGATGAGCAAATCTCCTGCATTCCCAACCACAGGTAGGATGCTAACAGTGGAACTAACTGTGTGCACATGCTAAGTCTGACTTTCAAAAAGGTACAGGGCAGTCCCAGTCACCATTCAGAAGAGCCAAACTGGAAGACTAATTGAACACACCCTGACGATTATATCAACGTATGTCCCAGGAATATAAGCTTGGGGCATCTGAATATACTTGGAGTGAGCCAACATACGGGACGTGTTCAGAGCAGTAGGGAGTGGCGCTTGTGTAGTGGTGTGGTTTATTTCTGACCAGAGAAAGGATGACTGCTGTGTTACTGTTGTTTTGCTGTGCTTGTTCTGGTAACTATGAAAAGAATAGTGTAGTGGTTAGAGCATCCTCCTATCAAGCAGACATTGCTGGTTTGACTGCAGCACACACCATTTATGATACGTAATCCGTATATGAGCATATCTTGCTAATTTTATGCTGTATAATGATATAATACCATTGAAATGTGAACTGGGGTGATGTATCACAGTA